>NW_027506962.1:107500-135000 GCF_052324685.1 Brachyhypopomus gauderio
GATTAATCTAGATTAATCTAGATTAAAATGGCTCATATGCGTGCTACCCAAGTAATGACTAAAAGTCAGTTTTTTGAGTTTCTTAATACAGAGGGTGCATTAGACCAGGGGGGCTCATCTCCTGTTTCCAAAATGCATCAATGACTGCTTGAGAAAGCTGTTCTACTTTGATACTTGAAGAAAAAAAACATGCTCAATAAAATGTAGGATACTCGAGTTCAACGGTTTATTCAGTTAAACATGAAATTGTAAGCCTACATACTGTACATTAAAAGGGGTTGATAATATGTTTATTCAGCTAAACATGATATTTGAAATGTAAGCCAACTTGTAGTACATTTAAACTCACAGACGTAATTTGGGGGGACTTTTTCAAAAGCCGGTTTTGGTCCTCTGCAGTTTTAACGGTTTAAAAGAAATATTTAAATAGAGATGAATCTAGCGCTAGGACCATGCAGAAAACGACCGCTCCGAGCTCCGCTCCGGTAACACTTTACGTTCATAAAAATGAATTTTCCACGAAGCAAACCGGGCGACTTCGTGGCTGCATCCATGTAAACACACGTACGATTTGTAATTCACAGGTTTGAAAACTCGTTCTCGCCCCTACTGTGCAATTTGGTTAGGAATACAGCCGAGCTAAACTATCAAGTTGAAAGTCATCATAGTTTGCTTACCCATTTTGACCCAGTTCCCAACCCAACGTTAAGAATAGATTAACGGCGATAATTTTTATATCGCCCGATAAGAGTATCAAATTAACGAATGAGGAAATCTTTCTCTCACATGTTCACTTACAGTTCTTTATCTTTAGCAGTCCTTAAAAGCATGAAATCGATGATATATGTGTTCTAACCCTGAAACCATTATTTCATTATTATTCATTATTTATACGGCCCCTGTTTGGCATGTAAGCAGCACAAAGTGTCCTCTGTGCCACACAGATATGGCACCTTGTGGCAGCTGCCACATAATCGTGGCACTTAATGTGGCCAGTGCTACATGATTGTAGCACTTGCTGTCCAGAAACGCCACCTGCCTCTGCTGCAAGGAAATTTTTGGCAATACCAATAGAAAGCTTGCCGAAATTATAAAAATATCATACCCTCAAAATATCAGGTTTGCAATATCTGATTAACATCTTTTATTTTGGTGATGCATCAATAATAATGAGATAGGATTTCTTCAGGATGAAAATATCAGATATCAGTCCTGATAGTAAAGTGTAGAATTGTCTAGTTATGTTCCAGAAACTGAATACTGCTGGTTCCTGTTAATCCTGTGTTCTTCAGCTATAATTGTTTTAATTGTGTGTATAAATGGTGTTAGAACAGGCTCAGTCCTGTCTCAAAGTCAATCCAGAACATCTCGCTCTTCATGTTCAACAAGCCGTAGAGTCAGAAAGATATCAAGCAGACTGGCTTTTTTAAAGAAAATGAGAGTGATCTCAAAATTGAGTTGGCCAATCATGCCAACGTTACCAAATCAGAGTCTAGAGTCAGCAGCATCAACTAGGACGAGGTGGAGTGGCTGTCATGTCTCAGCCAATACAAGCTTTGCTCCAAGCTAATAGGCTTGGTCATCATCATGTCCCCAATCCTTGCAGCTCAGTCAGTGAGCCTAAAGTGGGGGAGATGATGTAACATTTGTCAACATAATAAACCACTCTAGTCAGCAGACACCCTATTAACACACTGGTTTTATTGAACACTTCTCTGGTAATCACATCTGGTTGCCAAGCAACAAAAAGTACAGTTTTTGTCATGCTTGCGCAGTGGGTAAGTGAGACAACTAAAACACGTTCACTCCATGTGACATCTCCCCTGTTTTTTCTGATAACTGACTAAGGGTGTGGGTAGACGATCACTATCCCTTAAGATGGAGCTGGGATTATTCTGCCCTTGAAGTCCACCATCTCAGCTAACTAGTGTACCTAGGGCTAGTTTTAACAATCCCGCTGAACCTGGTGATGACTTGACTTGGGGGTTGAGGGGACTCAGGGGAGTCAGCAGGAACGTCGCTCCTAGTAGGCTCATTAAGACCATTGACTTGGATCAGTCACCTTTTCTATTCTATCAATTCCATTCTCTTTAGCTCATCTTCAACTTTAGGGAACAGGAGAATTGGAACCTGTCGTGACCTAGCTATACTGTGTGGCTGTGCGCTATCTTTCAGGGTGATTTTTACCGGTTCTCCTTTTAGTGTACCTAGCCGACTAAATGGGCGGCATGGTGGTATGGTGGTTAGCACTGTCGCCTCACAGTAAGGCAATCTGGGTTCGATTCTCGGTCTGGGCTGCTCTGTGTGGAGTTTGCATGTTCTCCCTGTGTCTGTGTGGGTTTCCTCTGGGTACTCCGGTTTCCTCCCACAGTCCAAAGTAGGGGTGCACGATATGGACTAGAATTGCGATGTGTGATAACATTGTTGGATATCCCGATATCGATGTGAACCATGATAAATTAAGATTAAATTAAATTAAAAACACTAAATTAAAAATATAGTGTCTCTCTGAACAGCAGCACGTTAATTTGTTTTGTTTTTTACTGTGTAATGAATCCAGAATAATTCCAAGTATTTTGCAGGTTTGTTCAACAATAGATTCAATCTAGGTTTATACTTTCACGAGTGAGCGACTCCGCACACCTCGTTAACCTCCGCGAACGGCGGAAGCGTTTAATCTTGCCGTGTCACATTCTTTGCAGTGTTGTCCGAAACGATATGTAGGCCTAGTAGTATAAAAAAACACCCCTCAAATACAGGGGAATGAACTTTTACCTGACCAATTTTAATGTTGTTTTGTGTTTCAGGTTTGAAAAGTGCTGGAATTTAGGCTAAAGTACTTGAAAATGCTTGAAATTGTAACTACTTCGTTTCACAACAAATATCTGTCTGACTGAACAATTCTCTTGTATTACGTTAACAAATACGAGCCTCTTGTAATTCCAGGACGAAACATGAGAGAACGTGAAGACGTTAAGATTGGGCGTTTTGAAAATAAATATCCATTAAATAATGTGATAAAAAAGCTAATTATTTCGAATCATTTAGAGTATATGTATAAATATTTAATTCAATAACGTGCTGGGAATTATTGAAATGGACCTTGAAAGTGACGTACAAGTGCTTGAATTCTACCTTGTATAGGTGTATGAACCCTGCAAACATGACTGTTCTTATTGCGCCGAGACGCGGTGCGCGCGAACTTTAAATAAATAATAACATTAAATAATGTGATAAAAAAGCGAATTATTTCGAATCATTTAGAGTATATGTATAAATATTTAATTCAATAACGTGCTGGGAATTATTGAAATGGACCTTGAAAGTGACATAGGCCTACAAGTGCTTGAATTCCACCTTGTATAGGTGTATGAACCCTGCAAACATGACTGTTCTTATTGCGCCGAGACGCTGCGCGCGCGAACTTACAAAATTCGAGAGGTGCACGACCTCGTGAATCGACAGCGCGCGAGGCAATTGCACACGGGCGAAGCCACCGCGATTACGTTATTTTCGTCTCCCGGACCCTCGCGCCGCATCAAGTGTAAACCAGGCTTAAACCAAATCGCGTGTCTGATGAGCGTGTTCACCTCACTCCAGGGTTGCCAGGTCCTACAAAAGTTTACCGCACAAAATCTGCGAGTGTAAGTTGTCGGCGGGGGGGTGGGGGGATGGGGGGTTGTTGCGAGGGTGAACTGGAGACAAATTAAGTATTATATCGCGATCGATTCTTAGTGTTGACTTGTAACTTCCGCAGTAGCCCAACTCAAAAGTAGCCCAAAAACCGCACCCCGCGGCCCCAGAATTTTTACCCGCGGCTGGATTTTCAAACAAGCCCAATTTGGCGTGAAAACCGCGAACCTGGCAACTCTGCCTCACTGTGCCTCTTGCCTACTTACGTCACGTGATCATAGTCTGCAGCGCGAATAGCTCCCTCTATTGCTGGACGAGGATAACGCAATTAGAGTTTGCTGTTATTCAAGGAGTTATCGTGGCTCTTTCGATGTGTTTATCGTGAAACTTCACATCGTGATAACGATAAAAATACGATTAATCGTGCAGCCCTAGTCCAAAGACATGCATGGTAGGTTGATTGATAACTCTAAATTGCCCATAGATAGGTGTGTGTGTGTTTGCCATGTGGTGGATTGGCAGCCTGCACATGGTGTACCCTGCCTTTGCCCATAGCTGCTGGGATTGGCTCCAGCACTACTCCAACTAGTGGGATTAACAGGTACAGATAATGGAAGAATAGTCCACTAAATGTTCTAAACTTGTCAATGCACTTAATAAAGCTCAATTTTGTTGCCACTGTTTGGCAACTAGTTTCTTCATATTTTAAAAATATAAATAAACTTGCCTTGCCTGACCTTCGTTAATCTTGACCACTACAATACGACAACATGTAGCCGTTCAATCACTATGTGGTTGCGCATTTGCTCATCTTTTTTGGGCCCCAAAATCACAATTCTCGGCTAGCTCATAGAGCTTCCTGATGTCTCGTCCTCCGTAAGCAGTGAAGCTACTCTATACTTGGCAAACCTCTGTTTCTAGTCAGCCCAAGCTTCAGGATTGGAAAAGTCAAACTGCTCCAGCGGTGTGAACTTTGCCATGGCAATGCACAATTCAGTCCTCTCAAACACGTCCACACGCTTTTGCTTCTGACACCATGTGACATTTGTCAACTTAATAAACCACTCTACTCAGCAGGTACCCTATTCATAACACACTGGTTTATTGAACACTTCTCTGGCAATCACATCTGGTTGCCAAGCGCCACAAAGTATAGTTTTTTTCATGCTTGCGCAGTGGGTAAGTGATTCAACTAAAACACGTTCACTCTATATGACATCTCCCCTGGTTTTTCTGATAACTGAATAAGGGTGTGGGTAGACTACCACTATCCCTTAAGATGGAGCTGGGATTATTCTGCCCTCGAAGTCCACCATCTCAGCTAACTAGTGTACCTAGGGCTAGATTTAACAATTCTGCTAAACCTGGTGATCACTTGACTTGGGGGTTGAGGGGAATCAGGGGAGTCAACAGGAATGTCGCTCCTAGTGGTGCTAAGAACCTGCTTTCGTTGCTCTTGCGGTCCATGTTGACCATCTAGTTGGGAAGCGTTCATCTGTGGAGGTGTGTACAGCTCCTAATTCACCAGCTGGAGGTGGCGCCGGTTTCTCCGAGGTGTGTCGTCCCACTCAGTCCCCAGTGTAAAGTCTCCAGTGTTGCCTTCCAACGCCGCACAGTCGCTACAGTTGTCCAAGCCTTTTTGCCATCAATATTCAGCCTAACTTTATCACCTATGATTAGTGGTAGAAGAGACTTAGTAGAGTACCTGAGGTTGTAGTACTTTTTGTAGCGTTGTTTTGCTTTGGTGTCATTTGCTTTAATGGTCTCTGAATTAGGCCACATCGACCGCAGACTCTCCTTCAGTACTGTGAGTGTTGTACAAACTTCTCAACCCATCAACAGCTTGGACGGACTTTCCTTTGTTGGGGTTGAGCGGTAACTCAGGAGAGCTAGGAGGGGGTCATCTTGCTTCAAGATATACTTTGCGGTCTTCACAGTTCATTCGGCCATGCCGTAGGACTGTGGGAAATGTGGGCTTGATGTATCATGTTAAACATCATACTCCGCTGCAAAGTTCCTGAACTGTTCAACTGAAAATTGAGGGCCATTATCAGTCACAATCTCCTCCAGAACTTCCAAAGCGTGTGAAGATGCTTTTCCGAATTTGTCTTTGTCAAATCTAATATATTGAGCCATCTGGAGAAATAGTCTGTCACGATTAAGGTCAGCAGCGCACAGGTCAGCAGTGAGTCTCTTCCATGGTAGGTCTGGCAAGGGTCTGGTATTTAATGCTTCTCTGTTCTGGCTCGATCTGTGAATATTGCAATGTTTACTCGACAACACCAGATTTTTCCCTTTGCTGGCGATGTCTGGCCACCCCATAGCACCCCTATACCGCCCTCGACATTAAGTCCTTGATGGCCCTCGTGAGCTAGCTAGCTATAATGAAGCTAGACCTAGCTATACTGTATGGCTGTGTGTCAGCTTTCAGGGTGATTTTCACTGGTTCTTCTTTTAGTGTACCTAGTCCACCAAACGGGCGGCATGGTGGTGTGGTGGTTAGCACTGTCACCTCACAGCAAGGTGGTCTGGGTTCGATTCTCGGTCTGGGCTGCTCTGTGTGGAGTTTGCATGTTCTCCCTGTGCCTGCGTGGGTTTCCTCCGGGTACTCCGGTTTCCTCCCACAGTCCAAAGACATGCATGGTAGGTTGATTGGTAACTCTAAATTGCCCATAGATGAATGAATGGATGGGTCTGTGTGTGTGTGTGTGTGTGCATGTGTGTGCGTGTGCTCCATGTGGTGGATGGGCGACCTGCCCATGGTGTACCCTGCCTTCGTCCCGAGCTGCTGGGATTGGCTCCAGCCTACTTCTAACCATGACTAGCGGGATTAACAAGTACAGATAATGGGTGAATAGTCCACTAAATGTACTAATCTCGTCAATGCACTTAATAAAGCTAATTTTAGTTGGCAACTAGTTTATTTTTATTTTTTATATAAATAAACTTACCTTGCCTTCGTTTATTTTGACCACTACAATACGACTACACGTAGGCTGCCATTGACATGAGCTTTCATTTTGGCTCAAAAAACTGCCCCCTTGTGGTCACAACACCACCAGGACTTTAGGTTTGTTCTGTAACGCTTTATAGGTAGCCTCGGACGTCACTGAAGTGTTGGCACCGGAGTCCATTTTAAACGAGACTGCTACAATTATGGTGGTGCGCCAAAGTGGCTCTTTCTCTGCTAACCATGCATATGTGCTTTGTTCCAACCGATCCTGAGAACAAACTGTCATCCTCTTTAGCTTCAGTTATCTCCTGCACAGCTGTCTTTGAATAAAACGCTGCAGCAAAGTGGCCAGTTTTGCTACATTTCATTTCCTTTTGCAGGACATTGCTCACTGTCGGCATGGCTTCACTCGCACCTTGTGCATACTCCCTTTCTCATCTTTTTGTTCATGTTTGCCAGATGTCCAGCCCTTTTTAGTTCTGTCTTTCTGATTTTATGTTAGCCACATGCTCCACGCCTCCCCTCATGTTTTGCGTTCTTATTCATTCACAATGTCAGGCCATTTCAATGGCAGTCTGCAGTGTCACAAATTTCCAATCACTATGTGGTCGCGCATATACTCGTCTTTTTTGGGCCCCAAAATCACAATTCTCGGCTAGCTCACAGAGCTGCCTGACGTCTCGTCCTCCATAAGCAGCGAAGCTACTCAATACCTGGCAAACCTCTGTTTCCAGTCGGGCCAAGCTTCAGGTTTGGAAAAGTCGAACTGCTCCAGCGGTGTGAACTTTGCCATGGCGATGCACAATTCAGTCCTCTCAAACACACGTCCACACGCTTTTGCTTCTGACACCATGTGACATTTGTCAACATAATAAACCACTCTAGTTAGCAGACACCCTATTCGTAACACACTGGTTTTATTGAACACTTCTCTGGTAATCACATCTGGTTGCCGTGTGCCACAAAGTACAGTTTTTCTCACACATCCACAGTGGGCAAATGAAATACATTCAGTCCATGTGACAGATGATGCAGTGGCTTTAGAGTCACAAAATTCACTGATGCAAAAGGGATTCCTGGGGTGTTTGTGCTACTGCTACAAGATGATCAAACATGACTGAAATAGAAACTCCATAAATAAATCAAAAGATAATGTCAAGAGCCTTCCCTGTCAACACCAGGGAATTCTTGAAGGAAAATGTGAGGTCATGGTGAGGCTTGGGAGTTCCTGGGATGTACAGAAGTTCAATTTTGCTGGGCTTGAGCTTCAAGTTGTGGGCTGTAATCCATGATGCAATGTCAGTCAAGCATGCTGAGATACACCTGGGAACATACTGTAAGTGTCAGTGAGGGGAAGGAGAGAATTAATTGGTTGTTGTCAGCATAGCAGTAGTAGAAGAACCCATGAGAAGATACATCACCAAGAGAGCAAGTATACAAAAAGAAGAGGGCCTAGTACTCAGCTCTTGGGGACTACAGTGGACAGTCACTATGGATTGGATGTGAATTCTCTCCATGTTACCTGATAGGACCAGCTCTCCTAATAATAATGACAATACTCTTAATTAACCCTTTGCCTTGAAGTCAACAAGTACAGGGCAGTCATGGCCTGATGGTTAGGGAACTGGTCTTGTGACTGGAGGGTTGTGGGTTCAATCCCCAGACCTGAGGCCATGACTGAGGTGCCCCTGAGCAAGGCCCTTAACCCTCAATTGCTCACTTGTATAAAAAAAATGAGAGAAAAATGTAAGTCGCTCTGGATAAGGGTGTCTGCCAAATGCCACAAATGTAAATGTAAGTACAGCTTAATCTGCAAGTCAGCTTGAATTACCAGTTATATTAACATGTTTGTTACTATTTCTTGGGCTTGAGTATGGTATCTCTGATGATGGTTAGCTTTTGTTAACATGTGGGACTTCCTATATAGGCTATAATTTCCCTGAATGAAACCTCCTAAAGGGATCAATAAAGAACTAATCTAATCTAATCCAATCTGTATAAGAACACCCAACCAAAAATGATTGTTTTGGGTTTTTTTTTTTGATACAGAAAAAGAAGCTTGAAGGTGTAATGACCTAGCTCTGCTTCCTAGTAAAGAGGTGAAAATTAAATCACAACCTAATTAAAAATTAAAAAATCACCATATAGTAGTGGCTACTATACAAAACAAATGACAGAAAGAAAAAAAAAGATTAGTCACTTTCCTCCATAACCAAGGATACTCCCCGTGATTAAGATTGGTAAGAGAATTAGCAAATGCTCATGTGGTCTGTGTGGTGGCAATCTCTACCAGATATAGGGGTGTTTTCTCACAATGAACAAAAATCTCCCTACACAGTTTACAACACAATTTTAGGGATCAAATACATATCAAATCGCAACAACGATTTGTTGTTGTTGATTGTGACCGGAGGGTTGTGGGTTTGAGTCCCAGGCCTGAGGCCATGACTGAGGTGCCCTTAAGCAAGGCACCTAACCCCAACTGCTCCCCGGGCTGCCCACCGCTCTGGGCTGCCCACCGCTCTGGGCATGGGTGCACCACAGCCCCTTAGTGATCACTAGTGTGTTGTAATTGCACACAACCATTTGGACAAATTTCAATTGCAGTGAAAAATCACATATAGATGTATTGCTTCATAGTTGGTGTTTGTGTAAATAATATTTACTGCAACATTTTCATGCTTTAGTGATTACATTGGCTTCCCTATTTTGAAGCACCTGTTCACTGTCATGCTACACGACCCCAGGGACTCCAACACCGAGAATCCCTATCGACACCTGCCCAGATCCTCCTCCCCTCATTATTGACCTGCACCTGTTTTTGATAAGTCCTTCCCTATATTACTGGCACAGTTCTCTCTCTCATCGCGAAGTATTGCCTACATGTGGATGTGGGTGTTGTAGCCATTTTACTGGTTGTTAAAAAATGTATCTTTTGATATTTCACATTCTCAAATGCGTATGCAAGCAGGAGGCTGAAATGTGTTGGTTCAAAATAAAGTGGCTTTGTCATTTTCTCATCTAGCCTATGACCTTATGTTGAACTATCAGTAGTCACATTATCTTTTGCCTTTCCGTCAGGTGAGCTAAGGGTGGGTGGAATGTACTGTGGCCTGGCAAAGTGGAACAAATCATGGGTTTCATTAGAGGCATGGAGGACTCATTAGGCATTTATATAGGCCGGTGTGAGCCCGAACTGATGTTTACTCCTACTGGAAATTCTGAACGTTACACCGAACGTTGTTAATTCCAAAAAACATCTGCCATTTAATGATCGACCATCTCATGGACAATTGACATGCTATTACATTTGATTTTGAATACAAATATGAGTGGAAAATTATTTAGCCAAAAAAACTTGTAACATTTGCTTTCTTCAAACTCAGGATAGCTGCACTGGTTCTGATCAACTCCAGCATTGTATCCAGCTTCCCTGCATCCGCATACACAAAGCATCATGGGACAAAAAGTCTGTGAGTATCACAGCTCATCACTTTAGGCCAAAAACATACCTCGAACTGTCCTTTGTTCACATCTCTGCTACACGCACAGTGACTTCATATTGTTCCTTCTGAATTGGGAATATTGTTTAGCCTTAACTTTACAGTTTCAGCCATATGCCACATAAACTAGTCTCTCCACTTTGTGAGAAAAGGTTGTAAAAGTGACATGATGAATAGCAATAAGATAAAAGTTATCATTACATTTATTGTTTGAGCTATGCTTGTGGGCCAGACAAGGTAAAATGATAAATCAGTAAGTAATGTTCCATTTAATGGCTTATGATACTGGGGGAAAATAACAGATTTTTCTCACCCTTGCAGTAAGTTATCACACATTTTAACTGAACTATAATTGCAATCTTAATTTAGTGTCTCAGTTGCATCAGAGCCAAATAGAGTGGTGGAAGAAAATGGTGTTTGCTCTGCCATCAGGACATCAATCTTCCTTTATGCTGGGAGCCTGAGCAAAACTGGTGTCTCTCAGGAAGGTGGGGTGGCATACTTACCCGATTCTGTCAACTACAGTGAAATTGGCCAATCGCAGGTGTCTGTGAATTCATGTTGCATGATCTTTAATGTGAACAGATGTGGTGATTGGTTGCATGTGACTTGGAGGAAGCATGTGACTGTCCTGCTTGGTTGGCTGTTCCTGTGTGACACTGGAAAATTATGTGATAGGCTGGAATGGCTAAAATGGTGGGAAAGTACCTGAAACAGCAAAATTAGAAACACAAAATAGAAGCACGAAAGCAGCATTGAAGTTCCTGTCCGCACTTGTAAATGATAATTACTTGCTGACGTACCAGTGATGGAATAAATCAGTGGTAGGAATAGAGGACGGACATGGAGACAAAACGTGAGTACAGCAGCAAACCAAAGAAATCTGGGGCTGCATTGGTAGTAAAGTTTGTAAGTAAAGTGGAACTTGGACATCGGTAGCTGGTTTTGTGTTTAGATAACTGAGTAACATGCTCTTTTCACTCTTTCTTCCCCTCTTCCACTCCCCACCCTAACCCCCACCACCTGTTGTAGCTCCAGCAGAAGCTGTCGTCGGTGTGTGCTGCTCTGGGTGTTCTGCTGCAGGGCCTCAGGTCAGTCCGAGATCATTCGCACCTTCCCTGCCAAACCTCCATACTGCGGAGACTGGACCACAACATGCAAAACCACCGACACATACTCAGCAGCCTAGACAACACCAAAACCAGCACCTGTTCACAGGTGGGCATGTGTGCATAGATATGTGTGTGCGTGTAGCTACCATTGTACAAAAGCTTTATAAGAGTATCAAGATGCAATAAAAACAATGTTTACTGTGAAGTATGCTGTATAAGATGGCACCAATCCAACACTATATCTCAGAATGGGGATGATATCAGAGAATAAAAAGGCTGGATCAGATATTGGGAGAAAGGAAACTGTTCTGATACATTGAGGTCTAAATTATTGGTAGGGTTTAGACATCACTGGCTTCAATATCAATATCTAATGTAAATATGCACACATAACTAGCAATCGTATCATTTTGATAATCCAATGGAGGGTAGTATATATATATATATATATATATATATATATATATATATATATATATACACAGTCATGCCCGAAAGTATTCATACTCCTGGCAAATTTTGACTTAAATTTACTTTTATTTAACCAGAAATTATATTTTTGACTAGAAATGACACAGGCATCTCCCAGGAGATAATACGATGATGTACAAGAGGCATCATTGTGGGAAAAAATATTTCTCAGCTTTTATTCACATTTGAACAAAAAGTGGCATGTCCAAAATTATTCATACCCTTTGAAAACTGTCACAGTATATGGGAAAATCCAAAGTTCTATACCAGAGGTCACTAACAGGTGGACTGCGGTCCGGATCCGGACCCGAACACAGTCCTGTCCGGACCCAATCTCATTCCTGATTAACTCAAATTTCTATTTCCGTGGTCCACAACCAACGGACCTCAGTCCAGATACAGACCCAAATGCCATCCCATCCGGACCCAGAATAAATTGTTAAACATATTTTTTATATTCTGACTTGAATCCAATTGAGAATCTGTGGAGGGAGTTAAAGATCAGGGTGATGGCAAGGAGACCCTCCAACCTCAAAGTTGGAGCTCATCACTAAAGATGAATGGACAAAAATACCAGTGGAGACATGCAAAAAGCTGGTCAGCAATTACAGGAAGCGTTTGATTGCTGTAATAGCCAATAAAAGGCTTTTCAATTAATTATTGAGAAGGGTATGAATAATTTTGGACATGCCATTTTTTGTTAAAATGTGAATAAAAGCTGAGAAATATTTATCTTCTGTTTGAAGTCTGGCAAGAAGCTGTCTTTATGAAAGAATTGTGTCCAAAATGTCATGCTTTCAATGGGACGCGTACAAATGTCAGGTGCTCTGGAGTGACATCCACGGTTTATTTGCTGACGTGCTGGAGAGCAGTTCAGTGAGTGTCTGCAGGCAACAGTGAAGCGTGGTGGAGGTTCTTTGTAAGTCTGGAGCTGCATTTCAGAAAATTGGGTTGGGGGTCAACATGACTGGTGTCCTCAATAAATGAATGAATGAATGAATGAATGAATGTTCAATTTATATAGCGCCTTTCAGAATACCCAAGGCACTTTACAACTTTAACACAGGTACAAGTCTCAGTCAACCAATCACACACACACACACCGGCGAGAAGCGGCAGCCAATTGGGCACAGCGTACTCTCTACCGGGATCCACAGCCCCCTCAATGCTGAGAATACGGGTACTTATCATGCAGTTCCATCAGGGAGGAGACTGGTTGACTGGTGTCTGATTTATTCAGAAGCAGGACAATGATCCTGCAGGTCCTGATCTCAACATCATTATCTGTCTGGGATTACATGAAGATACAGAAGCAAGCTGTGATGCGGCGGGTGTTGTGCAATCAGACGATGGACACGTTTGCAGAGGGCATGAGTTTTTTAACAAATGGGTTTTACTTTGAACACACGGGGTTCCACACAAATTTACAGTGGACATACATACAACAAGAGAACAGACACAAGAAATCATGAACAAAACAACAATGTTCAAGGACATAAAACATAACCTAAACACCAGAATAACCGAAAGACACACCTAAAACAAAGATCTCCAATTACAACAGACTGCTAAATACCGACAAGATTGACCAACGTACTCGCATATAATAACCGTAACTTTCACAACCCGTAATACAACCACATGCACACTCACCATACTGACAAAAACCCACAAACAAAGACTGAACATCAAAGACCTAAATACCCAAACTAATTACAAATGAGACACAGCTGAAGGGGATGGAACGGGGTGTGACTAAACAAACATGATTGACAGGGGGGTGGGGTTATACATGACACAAACCTACATCTGCAGATCTGAGGTTTCTTCTCCAAGATCCTTGGAGCAATCTCCCTGCAGAGTTCCTACAAAACCTGTTGTGTAAATGTACCTGGAGGAATTAGTGTTGTTTTGAATATAAATCGTGGTCACACCAAATATTAATTTGATTTCAAATTCTCTTTTGTTTATCTACTTTGTGTAACATGGATTGATTAGGGGGCGGATGCATATGTTGAAAAGAGCTAGATTTATTAGATTATTAAGGCCAAATCCATAGTCAGAATCATGCAGATGGTCCAGGGTCAGTTTACCAGTAGAATCAGATACAGAGACATGACCAACACATATTACCAGGTGAGACATAGTAAACAAAAAACAAAGACAAGATGAAACATTATAAATATTGAATAAACATTAACAAGATCCACAAAAAACAGTAGCATTACTGAAATCACTTAACAGCAAAGCACAAGACAAAACACAGGGTAAAAATACATGAGATAATGAGGGAACTAAACCAGACACAGATAACATTAATGAGGGGCGGAGTTACAAATAAACAGGAATGAAAATTTAAATGACAACACTGAGCACATGGAATATGAACATAGATATTGGTGGGGTCAATCGTGACACATTGCATTTTGCTTATTAATAAAAATAAACTATTAACATTTCCACTTGCTTTGCATTTTTTCCACACACCTGACTAAACTATTGTGTGTGTGTGTGTGTGTGTGTAAATATATATACCTATATATCAGATATATATATATATATATATATATATATATATATATATATATATATATATATATATATATATATATTTTAAAAATGTGGAGCAATGATCCTGGCGCAGACACGGCGTATATGCATATGTATGTTGTGTGTGTAAATGCATGTCGGTTCTACTTAAATGTCACTATAATATATATAGTTATTATAGTGACTATATATATTATATATATATAGTATATATATATATATATGACTGACAGTCATGGGGCAAATGTGGCCACTCACCCGACCCAGATACTCTCGGACCTGGACGTGGCGTGTTTAGTGACTTGGGATTTGTTCTACATTTGTTCTGTAATGCTGCGTGCATCTTAAATCCTGACATTGAATAAAACTCACAAGAACTTGAGTTCTTGTGAGTATAATATATAATCACTAATCCTGACATTGAATAAAACTCACAAGAACTTGAGTTGTGAATATATAATCTTGTGAATATATAATCACTAATATATATATATACTGTTTGTTCTATGCAGAGCACACCAGAGCAGCAGGACACCGACTGTACAAGCCTGTCGCAGTCAAAAACAAAAAGCTTAAGCCAGACACTGAAGCACTACGGCAAGCTACTGAGTGGACCTCTAGAGCTCCTCCTGGTGGAGTTCTCACCCAACTGCACACAACATCCCAGTGGCTCCACTTGAGCTCTTGGGCCAGCTGGCGACCTTTGGATACTCGTCTTTGAACCGCAGTCATTGCCCCAATCTTGATGTACTGAACACAGGATACTGAACTCTGAAATATGGCATTTGAGGTATGAACACAAAAAACAAAAGGCATATATGCAAACACCTTTTTCAGGTGAAAACCGTATGGCTCCATATTATAGTATATGGACATGTAGCCACTTCTCGCTTTAATCTGAATTATAAGAAATGCCTTGTGGATGCCAGTAGACACGTAGTCATCCTCTAGATTTACATCAAAGGACTGCACCGTACCAGAAAACAACTGTTGGGTATTTTTGAGTGGCAGATGGCAGCTGATTGGATATATCCTGTAAATATACCATAGCCATAAATAATATTCAAAAACCATAAAGTGTTGAGTGAAGGTATCTATCTATCTATCTATCTATCTATCTATCTATCTATCTATCTATCTATCTAAAACTCAATATAGATCTCAATGAATAAAATCCAGTTCCAGTTGAAATATTTTATTTATTATTTGAGAACAAAATAACAAAAAATGATCAATGTAAATCAAAATTATTATCCTATTGAGGTCTGGATAACCCTAACCATACTCAAAGTCAAAGTGGAAAATCAAATGACAGGCTTATCCAACTTCAATAGAAATTCCTCAAGACAAGTAAAAATGAGGCTCAGTAGTGTGTGTGGCCTCCACGTGCCTGTATGACCTCCCTACAACACCTGGGAGTGATCGTGGTGAGGCGGCAGATGTTCTCATGAGGAATCTCCTCCCAGACCTGGATTAAAGCATCAGTCAACTGGACAGTCTGTGGTGCAATGTGGTGTTGGTGGATGGAACAAGACATGATGTCCCAGTTGTGCTTGATTGGATTCAGGTCTGGGGAACAGGCAGGCCAGTCCATAACATCAATGCCTTCATCATACAAGAACTTCTGACACACTTCAGCCACATGAGGCCTAGCATTGTCATGCATCAGAAGGAACCCAGGGCCCACTGCACCAGCATATGGTCTCACAGTGGGTCTGAGGATCTCATCCCGGCAGTCAGGGTACCTCTGGCTAGCACATGGAGATCTGTGCAGCCCTCCAAAGAAATGCCTCCTCACACCTTTACTGACCCACTGCCTAACCGGTCATGCTGGAGGATGTTACAGGCAGCATAATGTTCTCCACAGCATCTCCAGACTATGTCACATGTGCTCAGTATGAACATGCTCTCATCCGAGAAGAGCACACGGTGCCAATGGTGAATCTGCCAATCTTGGTGTTCTCTGAAAATCGTCCTGCATGGTGTTGGGCAATAAGCACAAGCCCCACTTGTGGACGTCGGGCCCTCATACCACCCTCATGGAGTCTGTTTCTAACAACTGAAACATGGATATTAGTTGCCTGCTGGAGGTCATTTTGCAGGGCTCTGGCACTGCTCCTCCAGTTTCTCCTTGCACAAAGGAGGAGGTAGCGGCTGAGTTATTGCTCTCCTACATATATATAAACATCAAAGCATACACACACACACACACACACACACACACACACACACACACTTCATAGAGATTGATTTGAAGCACTAGATTTTTATATGACTTCCTATGAAAGAAATTAGTAACATAACTTTTAACAAAACTACTAGAAAAGGTAATATATTAAATCGATTAATTGTTTAATTAATTGTTTAATTAATTAATTAATTAATTAATTGAACTTTTTAAATCTTTTAAGTCTCTTCCACGAAAAAAGTGACATTATTGAAGCAGCGGATTAAAGTGAAGCTGTTGTTTAGAAAAGACTTATCAACCAGCATTCTGACACCAGCTCTGATATCACTCCACAGATAGAGTAATATTTTCAGACCACTATTAATCAAGCCATTTCATCATGAGACCTCCCTGATTCTAATCTTCACTGTAGCCGTTTCTATCTCCTCCCGAAAATTCATAAGGAAAATCATCCTGAACATCCCACTGTATCTGCTTGTTCTGCCCAACAGAAATTATAATCCCCGTTTTTGGATGACATTTTTCAGTCCTTACGTATGTTAAAGACTCTTCAGACTTTCTATGAATCCTTCAGACTGCCTGAAAGGACATATGCTACCTGCTAACAGCTTTACTTTTGACTCCAAGTACTATTCACAAGTACGAAACCGCATGGGTGCTAAAATGGTATCATCTTATGCCAAACTATTTGATGGGTTTATTGAGAAACATTTTTTTGAGAAATACACTAGACTTTTACTGCTCTTATAAATTCTGAGATAGACTGATGACATGTTTGGTATTGCTACATTAGAAGAGCTCCAACTGTTAATTTGTTCCTTCTTCAAGTCTCACCAGCTCTTGAATACACATGGAATGTTGCACATCCTGGCATGAACGTTTTTTGAACGTTTCAGTGAATAAATACTGTCATCCATTCTAAACCTACAGACTCTCATTCCTATCTACAAATCAGTTCTTCCCATTCCACGGCCTGCAAACTCAAACTTACCTTCCTAACTCACAAATACTCAAGTGCATTTGTACAGACAATGAAGACTTCCTCCAGAAACGTACTGAAATGCGTGAACATCAAGACTGTGGTTTTCCTAAGCAAGTCATAGGTGATGCCTTTGCACATATTTTACCTATTCAGAGAGTGGACACACTGAACTATGATCTGCTTTAAGACTAAATCTTCTATTAAGACAACAAGGATTCCTTTGGTGCTGACTCATCACCCTACAAATAAAAGTGTCTAATATCACACTGAAACACTTCAGGATCCTCCAGGATGATGCAGACATCACATCCCTTTATAAGGACCCTCCACTAATCTCTTATAAATGAGACAAAAACATTAAAGACATGATCATCAAATGCAATATAACTGACCATTCACATGTCAACTGTGGAACCTTAGCCTGCAATTGGTGAGCACAAAAGGGTCAGAAGGGTCATCACCCCTTCATCCTCATGCACCGTAGCAGGAGTTGTCTGTTGCATTTCTTTCAAGAGATGTAATCAGCTTTCCATTAGATAAACCAATATAAGGCTTACTGATTGGTTTGCTGAACATCTTCGGAACATTAGGATTATGGAAATGTAATTTCCAGTGGCAATGCATTTAAATACTAGTGGACATTTCATTAATAATATATCTTTTTGCATATCCTGTTGTTGCTATGGCGGCAATGAAACTGGAAAATTCAAGGAAAAAACTGAGATACACTGTTGGAACTTCATAACTCTATGGAATGAATCTTATGATTTAAACATCTTTGGAAACTTTGTGTACTTCGCTACAATTTTTAATATCTCTGTTTCTTACCTAAGTACACTGGAGTTACTTACCTAGATTCATCTTCAGATTTATATATATATATATATATATATATATATATATATATATATATATATATATATATATATACACACACACACACACATGCTGAAGTACGATTAATAGAAGTAAGGACCTCTAAGGTTTCTATTCTTTTCTAAAAGCTGTATCTATCAAAAATTGTAATCTTCATGTTTCTCTAATTTTGATATTTTACCCAATATAATAAAAGCTTTTGCCAAATTGCTTTGCTTATTTTGAGAAATATGCTAGTAGAACAGATAACTAGCATGGCAGAAAAACATATATCTGAACTGTAATGATCCCAACTATATTACCCATACATATTACACATTTTGGGACATACATTTAAATACGTTTCATTTGCATATGTGGCAACATGTTTAAATGGAGTTTTGCTTTTTTGTACTTCATAAAAGATTCTTCACATCATTCTGTTTCCTTTTCTTTAAGCATGCTTCACATAGGTCAGGAGGGGCTTGGAGGTGGAGACATTTTATCATGAGAAATCAGCCAGAAGAGAAAGACATTTAAAAGGAATGACAGCACAAAATCAATAATTTACATCCAGAGCAGTGGGATAAATTGGTGAAGCTCTGGAACAAAATTTGCAATTTGACCTAAAAACAGAAGACACCTTAAGGCTTAAGTAGAAAGGAAAGGTGGGAGAAAGTGAAACATGCATATTGGTGACTCTAACATGTCATGTGCAATGAATTTAAAAAATATATATATATATATATATATATATATATATATATATATATATATATATATATATATATATATATATATATATATATATATATATATATTTACACTTGATAGTTTTAATTTTTATTATTTAACCCTAGCTGTAATTATGATTGGACAAGTCCTTTCTTTTTTAAGCAATAGTAAAATGTGTTTAATTTAGGGAAGTTTACTATAACTACACTGAATTTTCACTTGATTAACACACATAAAGCCCTGTGAGCGCCCACTAGTGACATGAACTAAAAGCATGTAGGTTGGGTGCCTAGCTCGACTCTTGAAGGTTTTCCTCTGTGCAGAATGTGGATCTAAGCTTTCAGGATGGTAACTTTTCAGGGACAGAGCTGTATAAATCAGTGCTGGTCACATTTGTATAAATACTCTGCTCTCACACGTCATTAGCCACATACAGAGATCCGTCACTAGCTGAAGAGTTTGAAGAATTTGAAAGATGCAAAAAAAAAAACTGAACTGGGTAGAAAAGGAACCAGTCTAAGAACCAGTCTAGAGAGCACCAGCTTTGCCCTGTGTCTAATGTACTAGGTACTATCCTTGGAGATCTGCCTAACCTACGGGTTTTAACTTTCATCAAGATCACCTGTGATCAGTTGCACCTGACCCAGCCAATTAAGGCTTCTCAGGCAATTATTAGGTGGATTTGGGTGAGGGTGATTGGAGTGGGAGATAAATTGCAGGTAGCAGGTCTGGTGACCCTGCAGGACTAACACATCAATTTAAAACTCATGGGCTGTGTTCGAAATAGCCTACTACATACTACTGGCGTACTGATCGAGCCCCAAATCAGTATGCCGTATGCAGTATGTGACCAAAATGAAAATTTCCAGTACGCGAAACATACCCGGATGACCTACTACTTCCGCAAAATATTCCAGTACGCGAACAGAGCTATCTTCGTGGTGTACTGCATCCCATCATGCAACGCTACGTTCACGTGACCCCGTAGTATGCTTTGCTTTTGTTGCATACTGGAAACTGTACTGCATACTACTACGAGGACCAGTATGCAGTATCCAGTATATACAGAGTCCAGTATGCAGTATGTAGTATGTTATTTCGAACAGAGCTACAGTAATGTGTATTACTGATCAAGTACAGACCCCCATTAGCCTTTTTGTTGTTAAATAGATACTGAGTTGAGTGTTTAGGGGGGACGCAACAGTGATACTCCCGGAGCAGAATTAGAAACCCTAATACGATCCAGCAGTAGACAAGCTATTGAAAAAGTTGTAGTAGATATAGTCTCTTTTCGCTGATCTGATATCAGTTTTCCAGCCTTCTTATAATGAGCGTTCGAGTCTGGTGCATGTTAATTTTCACATAAGCTGTATACATTTAAATCGCCAAAAAGGGTACCACGTTTAAACATGTATTGTAGTAATGCACTAATACACGATAGTCAATAAATAAATAAAAAAGGTTTAGCACGTCAGTACGGTTTTTCCTAGAAATCCCGTGCACGTACGTTTTTAATCACTACTTTCACTATAACGACGTGAAGACGGTGATTTCGAGGAAGTGAACGTCAAAGTCCTCACTCCAAAAGTCCCCTGGCTGCTCACTTCTCCGCACGCACGCCACCAAAATCTCCGGGCTGCGCGAGCTGCGTCACGTGACCTCGGCGCTGGGGCTCGTGGTAGTCGTCACGTGATCGCAGCCTCGCGCCAGTGAAAGAATCCACCACAGCGAACAAACAGAGGAGCCGAAAATCACGGCCGAGTTTGACGCGTCCGAGGCGGCGAGGAGCAGAGAACAACCCCGTGAATGCGGGAGTCGCCCCGGCCGCTCGGTTCTGTTTCGCCGGGGGGGCTTTTTTAAAAATACAACACCGCTAAACTGGGCTCAGCACCGCCGAATAGCGAGTTAACCCACTGACACCGCCGTCATGAGCGAACGGACTCCCCTCCTCCACTACCGGCTGTCCGGGAGTGTGAACGAGTCCGGCGAACACCACTCGTACCCGGCCGAGACCTCCGTGGAGCTGCCGCCGGCCACCGTGCGTCGCAAGCCGGTCTCCGGTCAGGCCAGGAAACTCACCACCTTCTTCGGCGTGGTCATCCCCACCTTACTGTCCATGTTCAGCGTGGTGGTGTTTCTACGGATAGGTGAGTGTGTCTAGTGTGGGTCGGGGAGGGAGAACCGAACCGAACCGTGTAGGCCACCATAACTGATACCGTGACTGACAGTCATGGGGCAAATGTGGCCACTCACCCGACCCAGATACTCTCGGACCTGGACGTGGCGTGTTTAGTGACTTGGGATTTGTTCTACATTTGTTCTGTAATGCTGCGTGCATCTTAAATCCTGACATTGAAGAAACTCACAAGAACTTGAGTTATACCATTAACAGACTGTGTAATAGATAGGCTACCTAAAGCTACCAGAAGTGCTGCTCCTTTCAGAAGACCTTTCCAACTAAATGTGTCCTCCAACATTTCCGTGTAAACTCCTTTTCCACAGGATCTGTCAGGATATTTGCTGCTAGGAATATTTATGGCATTATAATGGGGGTCATAGATGCAGTACATGTCCTCACCGCTTTCTGAAATGGCTGCATTTGTTTATAATATTAATACAATTATGGTAATTATCATTAAACTGAAATTCCCTGAAACCAAATTAACTGCTACAAATATTGTTGTCCATTGTATGGAAGACTTGAGATATTCAACGCCAGTAGGCTTGACAAACTTTGCGATAAAACCTTGAAAACCTTTTATTCCTGCGTTCTTTTTCCTTCTTTCTCTTTTCTTCAGTGAAAGAAATGCCCAAGGGTACATGGTTTTGTGGGACAGCTCAATTGAACAAATCACCCATTCCGCATTTTTGCCCCCAGAGCTTTTCAAAGCGAAGTTACACCAATGCCTCACTGAGCTTAGTTGAAGGGTTGTTTCATAGTAGGTAAAAGATGCTGTGGTCATTACTGACGTGGAAGTGCATCTGTAATAATGGCTGACATGGCGAATCGGCTAATGATCCCCCGTGAAAACTAAACCTGTCTGAATATGGCTAAAGATAGAGTTTGATTTCTGTATACACTTTCAATCCAAGACTAGTCTAACAGGTCCTAGGCATATCACCTGTTTGACCTCTGAAGAACTGTCCAAGAATATTTAATATTGGTCTGTGCCATCTCGTTCACTCCAGAGTTGACACAATCAGAGTTGAAATGCTATTAAACTACCAGCAGGCAAACACTACACCATTTGTTAATGGTTATCACAGTAATGTCGTTTGCAGTACTGATACCGCAGAGAATTGCAATATGCAAGTTAACCCTTGAACTAGTAATGATGTGCTGTAAGCATCATGATGAACATCAGGTGTTCCTGATGAGTGTTCTGTGTCTATTTTTGATTAATCGAGGCATTTGTGTGTTACAAGGAATAATGCAGGGGCATGTTTAATCCATGTCATGTTGATCTAACGTGCATTTATTTGTATAACATTGCATTTCATGGTCACCAATTGAAATGTATTGTGCTAATGACATCTGATGCACGTAACTTATTTCACCGATATTGTGCAGTCCTATTCCATGTTGTTTTCATAACTATAAGCCACAGATGAGGACTTGAGTCATCAGGACTTTAAATGGTAACACTAGCATTCAGGCTTGACCCCGTTTGGAACGGCTCTTGATCTTGTCCATATTATTCCTGTAAAGACGTGCATCAACCTACAGGGAGTCACGTGGATTTTACAGCAGTGTCATGTGAGCACATGCACCAATCAAATTACAGAATAATTTGGAAATAATGCATTTTGTTGAAAAGCTGATTTAAATGATGTGGAACAGAAACCCTCCCAGAAACAGATTCATAATTGACTCATAGGTATTTTTGCCGATAGATACAGGTGTATAAATTGAATTTGGTTATTAATTGATTGCGGGTTCTTAATTAGGGCGAGGCTGTGAATGACTTATCTGACTGAGCTGGTGTATCTGCCTAATCTCAGGAATTGGATGAAGTGCTTGATTACTTGCCTAAGAAACTCAAGACATTTACTTTGCAAGTCTGCCCAATGCATTTCTGTTAGAAGGTCTGGGAGGCGACCCAGCGGTGTGGTAAAATGTCACATGACTGCCTGCCCCGCCAGTCACAGTCAGCAGACTGAAGTGACGGCGGCTCCTTGTAGCACTGTCTTCCCAGTTTTACAAGTGTCCTCTAATAAATTAGACTTTTCGGAACCCGCACACGCATGGCAGACTCCCTCAGAAAGCCTTCAGAGATGTGGATCCTTTTATTTAATTAATTAGCCTTCTTTAAACCACTGTTTTGGTTGTTTGATGAGCATTTCGGACTCAAATGAGTTTTTCTGTTGAAGTAAGCTCATTCGCATGGTGATGTAAAGAGACGTGGTATTTAAACTACCGTTAGCTAGTTGCCCCAGACTGACCAGAACCTTCCAACGTCTGCATTTCAACGTGGGGGTGGGATGGGGGTGTGGGTGTAGAACAGCTGCAGAAGTAGCATGTTGGAGGCCAGGCAGACGGTGTGTGTGTGTGTGTGTGTTTCAGCATCCAGTCCCTGGACACACCTGTGAGAAATCCACATACGGTGTGTTAGGCTAATATGGAGTCGCAGGTGGAGATGAACCTTGATTCCTTGTCAGACCAGTTTCTCTCTTTCACTTGCATACACGCATGCAAGGTTTACTTCCTCCTGGTCTTGGTTCATGTGAGTCTCTGTCTCAGATATAGTGTTCACTACACAGATGTTTTTAAGGGACCATGACACTCTTTTTAACACTGTGTTTCCTTCATTCATTTTGTTTGCTGACGGATTTAGCGAATCTTCCGGTAAGGATGCCACGCCCACACAGTCCCACCCCTCATGTATGCGTCTCCACACGGTTTCCATCTGCAGCACGTGAGATTCCATTTCTGAGGAATGCCTTAATCGTGAACACGCGTCATGCCTGATTTTGTGCGCATGTTTGTGAAACTTTATTAAAGAGACTTTAAATAAGTGAAAACTCCTCAGAAAACACTTGTAAGACATTCTCTTTATTTTCTCATGTAGGGACACCTAATATAATTAAGGTAGCATATCCATATGTTGGTGAGTGACTAGTAAGGGTGTCACGATTTCGATATTTAATCGAAATCGATCGCAATTATGTCACGATCTCGAGCCTCGAAGTCAAAAAGAGGACCGACGATCCCTCCCTCTAAACTACGCAAGGTCGCATCTTACAACTAAAGTGTTGCCCTCCATGTATGAAGACACTAAAATTGTTAAAAAAATTTTTTACTAAAATTTGTAAAAAAAAACAAATTTTGTAGGATAGTTTAGTTTAAGGCTCTATTTGTTCTATTATGTTGTACATGACTGTTTTTATTATTTATTTATTATTTATTTATTTTATTATTTATTTTATGTTGCACATTGCTGTTTTAATAGTGCACATTGCTGCTACAAAAAAAGCCACTAGATAGCTGTTACCCTCTGTAACCTCTCATTTTTGGTATTATTTGTTTGATTTTGTTGTTTTCCACTGAGAACAAGATTGTTACATTTATCTTAATTAAATTATTTAAATTTGACCATTAGTGCCTAATGTGGTGTACTACAGATCACTTGTATCACTTTGCATCACTTATATCAAACCCACCTTTTGAAATAAAATATTGTAAATTTGATTAATCAAACCCATGACTGACCATAGACTAATCTAAAACTGGCATAGGCCTCTCTGCTCTAAATCGAGAATCGAATCGAATCATGACCCTAAATTCGGAAATACAATCAAATTGAGGATTTAGAGAATCGTGACACCCCTAGTGACTAGCAAGTTGGCTAAGTAGAACCAATTTTGATAGACTAGACATATATATATATATATATATATATATATATATATATATATATATATATATATATATATATATATATATATATATATATATAACTGATATCGATGGGGTCTTGCATCTTGAAGGAACGGTTCCTGAGTTAAGGCATGTAATGGAGTCCTCGTGTCTAACCTTAATGTGATGTGTGTGTGTACACCCACTGAAGTAACAGTTAAAATGTGCATGTTCTACACTGATCCTGGACTTATAGGCTAGTTCATTTGTGTTGCCTCACTATATTGAATTCTGTTCTTTCTTAATGCAAGTGGTTGCTTTCATCTTCAACACCAGCAACAACTGCTGTTTGCTTCCGTTTTAAAAATACAATGTTAGACAATTTTGTGTGTGTATGTAATATTTTATTGTTGCCATTTATCTTGATGTGAACCCCCATGCAGAGCTCAAGTTTAGAGAGATCTGATTTATTAATATGAATGTCTACAATATGACCGTGAAAATTCATTTATTATAGTCAAAAATGGTAAAATAACTGACTGCATCTATTTTATTTGTGTGTGTGTGTGTGTGTGTGTGTGTGTGTAGGGTTCGTGGTGGGTCAGTGTGGCCTCTACCAGGCCATCGGCATGTTTGTTGTGGCCTACTTCATCATCAGCATGACTGTCCTCTCCTTATGCGCCATCTCCACCAATGGGGCCCTGGACGCTGGGGGAGCCTACTGTATCCTCTCCCACACACACACATCACTTACACTTCTCACAAAGACCAATACTGTTATTGATTGCATTTTTTGTTCTGTAGAGTTATGCGTTGCTTGCTCATTCCTCATTATGCTGTTTGGATTTGCTTAGCTTGACATAAGATGATCAGTCTTTCCAGAACTCTGCGATGGTCACACCTTTTTGGCAGGAGTTCATGAAATGTTTCATTCCTCCTCTGCCTGTTCGGATTTGAACCGTTCGTATCAGAGTACATACTTTTGATCTCTACAGTTAACTGTGGTAAATGCCATAATTGGTTATGTCATTCTTCAGGGCTTGTCTGTTTTACTGCAGTGTTCAAATCCCAGGTCTGCACCATGGTACAGACAGTTATGACAAAGTCTTGGTAGAACTAGACACTCTGGTTTCTGTGTGTTGTGGTTAACCCTACACTGAGACCTTCTCTCCTTAAGTCAAGCCCTCTCCAGATATGATCAGTCGTGCTCTGGGCCCTGAGTTTGGAGGCAGCATTGGCATCATGTGTTTTTTGGCCAACGTGTGCGGCAGCGCCCTCTATGTGCTTGGCCTGGTAGAGGCTGTGCTCGCTGTCTTCGGTGTCCCGGAAGGTACGTAGACTGTGTGTGTGTGTGTGTGTGTGGTTTTATGTGCTGTCTATGGTTTACAACATCGGTTAATAAAGCAATGAAAAGCGGTCTATTAAAGTGAGCCTGATAAATTGGTCATCAACTCCAGTGCTCTAGGGGCAGCAATGATGTTCTTTTCTCTCCCACACACACACACACACACACATACACACGTGTGCACGGACACACAGATGGTTCCGAGCCGGTCTCCAAGTACTCGGTGATGCCTGTTGGCTACTGGTGGTCCCTGCTGTATGCCACGGTCATCCTGCTGGTGTGTCTGCTGGTGTGTCTGGTGGGGGCACACATCTACGCCAGGGCCACCTTCCTGATCTTCCTGGTGGTCATGCTGGTGCTGGCCACCATCTTCATCAGCTTCTTCGCCGTGAGGCCACACGTGGTGGCACTGCCCAGACCGCACAACAACGGCAGCTTCACGCAGCCCTCCGCCAACTTCACCGGCTTCAAACTGGCCACGCTGCTCGGAAACCTGCAAGGTGGGTGTTTGGTTGGGAAGGTTTGCTGAGGAACAGGAAACCCAGCAACAGTTATTTCCTGCACTGCTGGGACTGTTGGATATTTATTTGGTTAGCGTGTGCATATAAACCACTTCCCTGACATGATGACTGGAGAAATTAATTTGTATTGAAGAGTTGTTTTAAAGACCGTATATTAAGTGACAGACAACGGGTCTATATTTTGATTTGTTTTAATTCATATCATCATTGGTATGCTGTGAGAACTCTGTAGCCTGGTTAAGAATTTTTAAATTAGAATAATGTTTGCAGTATCATGTGAATAGCTATTCAGCAAATCGCAGTATGATCTCTCTGGTATGCAGAGTTTGAAAATAATGGTTATTAACCGTTATAGCAACATGGATCATTGAAATAAATGACTTGTCTTTAACCAGACCTGATTTCCAAATGGTTAACCATACTGGAAATGGAATCTCCCAATCTCACACACACCCCTGCACACACATGCACAAGACCCCTGTGAGATGTAGGATGCTAAATCAGCTTGGTCTAACTCTGACCTAATTTAACTTTTAAGAGCTCTTCAGTGGTTCATGATGAATATAGCTGATATATGTGTTATATGTTTGAAGTCATGTTTGTGTGTGTGTGTGTGTGTGTGTGTGTGTGTGTGTGTGTGTGTGTAGCTGATTACACAGTGGACTATACCACAGGAACATTGATGACGTTTGCCACAGTGTTTGCTGTGATGTTTAATGGCTGTACAGGAATCATGGCGGGTTCTAACATGTCTGGTAAGTGTGCACACGCGGGTCTGTCTGTAAACATTGTTGC
>NW_027506962.1:137500-144367 GCF_052324685.1 Brachyhypopomus gauderio
GTCACACACACGGACGCACGCAGCGCTCACACAGTTTGATGTCCGACTGTTCTGACATGCGTACCGTTCAGATCAACCAATGATCTGAATGCGATATTACAAACACACACACCCCTTGAACTCTTCAGCCATTAAAAAAAAACTAAATTTAATGAATTAGTTGCTGTCATGGATATTTAGTAATCTAGTGTTGTACACAATTACTGATCACACACTTCAGCGCTACCGTATAATTGCATGTAGTCGTTTGTTTCCGGGTGTGGGTGTTTCCCTTGTGTGACTTCTTGCTTACAGATGGTAATCGGGGTGTTTGTGCACGTGTGTGCACCTGTGTGTGGCATGTGCTTGTGAAAGGGTTGGTGTGCGCCTACAGATGGTGATGCTTGCACATGCCTGGGTCTGTCTTTGTCTTCTGCCATTACTCTCTCTTGTACACCTACACCCTGTGTACACGTGTGCATGGTTCAGATCCGGAATGGATAATGTTTGATCCGAGTTCTGTCTTTGTTTCAGCGCAGCTGGGTGTCTAAACGCCACTAAACATCGGCTTTCAGAATCCTGACGTGGGAGTGGGTCTGCTGTAATCAGGAGGTTTTCCTCACTTAGTCGTGTCTTGTTTCTGTCATTGTTCCTGGTCAGAGAACAGTACCATAGATCCGAACGAGGACGGGTCGTTTGGAGAGACCTTACCATGTCCACTAGAAACTAGAGGCGTAAGGTACTCTTCTCAAAAAATCCAATATCTTTTTCAAAGCTACATCATTACTGGTCCAACTGTAATTAGTGTCATCTGGTAACACTTAGGATGAGATGGGGTAGAGTTTCATGATTATGATGGATTTCTTCACACTGAAGTGGTTGTAGCTGCATAGATCGTTACGTATCTGAGTAAACGAGGCAGTTTGCTTGTAGCCCTGATACTGTACGGATGGCAGGAAACCCCCAAATCAGTGTGGAGTTCTGCAGCTGTAGTCCCGTCCTCACGCACATGGGGTACGGGACCTCCAGGGAAGGAACACCGTAATCCTGCCGGTGCTTGTGGGGGCGAGACTGAGGGGGTCACCCCGATCGCCCCCTTAGTCAGCTTGAGGCTGTCAGGGAGGACGAGGCAGAGGCGGTAACGCCACCCGTGACACGCCACCTGTCCTTCCGTGTCCCGCACGTGAGGGGACGGGGCAGGTGGAGGAGTCATGGGGGTGGTGGATGAAGGGAGTGCAGGGTTTCTGCTCCATTAGTGGCTTCAATTAGTCCGGCTGAAATATTTGATATGAAGAACCCGCGAGTTTTTATTAAAGCTATCAATCAACGTCTCATCAGCGGGGTCTCGGGATGTCAGTTGACAATCGCCGTGGAGACCGTCTCACGGTCGCCTTGGTAACAAAAGCAGTGTAAATGAGGCTGGTGATTAAATTATAATGGTCTATCCTCAAGGGAACAGAAAAAATTGTAAAGATTCTCTTAATTTTGATTGTTTTATGGTGAAAGGCATAAGGGGTAATTTACTGACAGCACACAAAGCTGCCAATAGATGGCAGTGTTTCTTACTGGCTGTCAGAATCAGTTGACTGCTCCTCTCGTGTCTTACATTTACTGCTTTTTGGACCCCTTGAATATGTGTGCATGGTCACACACCACACACACACACCACAGTAACAATTGGAGCAATAGGAGCTTAATGGCAGCCTGAGGGGGATTTGGAATACAATATGTTTTTGACGTTGTGTCTCGGTTTCAATATTCTGCCTCAGTTGTCTGCCACATATATGAGAAAACAAGATGCATTTGGAAGATAATGAAAACTTACTTCCTGATTTTCAACAACATTTTTTTGACCAGGCTTGTCAAAACGACACATGTGGCCAGTCTGAAACTGCCTCTTTGCAGTCTAACTGTGTTTGTGGTGAGGGGGGGGGGGTGTTCATACAAATACTATGTGTCTGAAACCCTTCACAGCAATTTTGATTTGTGTGTGTGTGTGTGTGTTACATTTTAAGATGCAGAGAAGGTAGTGTGGCAATTTCAAGTAATGCTAGATGTTGGAGAAACCACCAGGAGGAACACACGACCAAGAGAACGTGGGAGATTAATGCCCAGGTTGTCCTGGTCGTGACTGGGGCACTTTGGGGCTCTTAACCCTAACCTGGAGAGGTCCCACAGGTCCCTGGAACCCCCCCACACCTGACCTCAGTTCAGTGAAATATCGCCCGCTCAAACTGGGGACGGCAGGCACCTCCACAACTGCTTTCGTTTGAAATGTTTTCCCAACATAATAATTCAGTTTATGAACTACACACTTCATTTGGCACCTTTTTACCAATCACATTACTTTTTCAAAGCCAAGTTATTGCTGGTCTGACTGTGATTAGTATTACCTGGTAACACTGATGAGGAGGAAGAATAGAGTTTAGAGATGATGATGGTGAAGGATGTGGGTATTAGACTCTGAGTCCTTTCGTGACTGATGGCACAACTCTGACCCCCTTTTTGGGAGGGCGCACGCATGTGTGAGCGCTGTGATTCTGAAGCCTTTCAGTTAATCCTCATACTAATCGTGTTTGTGTTGTAGAAGCTTATATTTCATTATGGAACCAGTGCTTAATTGTAATAATTCAAATCTGCCACCCTTCTTTGTTCAGCTATCTCGAAACACACAGCTCTCCTCCCACACACACACACACAGCTCTCTCCTCCACAAGTTGCTCTGGTCTGCTAACCCCTTCTGACACATACACAGCTCTCGCTCTCTCTCTCTCTCCTCTCTCTCTCTCTCTCTCTCTCTCTCTCTCCTCTCTCTCTCTCTCTCTCTCTCTCTCTCTCTCTCTCTCATCTTCTCTCTCTCTCTCTCTCTCTCTCTCTCTCTCCAAGCACAGCAACAAGTCCAGCTATTTCTCCTCTTTTGCCTCCTCTGTCTCTCTGCTGTCGGGATGCAGTCCTCCACTCATCCTTCCTCAATCCCTCGCTCCCTTTGTCTCTCTCCTCCCTCTCTCCTCATCCCGCTATCACACTGCTGCAGAGAACTAGAATCTGGCTCCACTCCTCCTTTTGGTGTCCCTCCCTCGTTTCTCTCTCTCCCTCTCCCTCTCTCAGTGCTGAAGCGTGAATGAGCGCAGGACTGAGGGAGAGTGTGATGGAAGAGGAACAGAGATGGGGACGATAAAGAAGAGTGATTCCAAACAAACCAAACAAGGAAGATGGGAGAATTCAGAAGGAACAGCGCTTCCTCACACACCCGACGTGCACGTACCAAACACGTGCACACCTACAACAACCACCCCCTCCTGCACACAACACAATGCACAGTGTGCTGCGTGAGACCAGGAGAAAGAAATGAATTGAAGAATTTCAGAAAGCATATAATACCAAGTGTAAGAGAGGGAGAGGGTTCATGAGAGGGGTGATACAAAACGGAGAGAGAGATGAGATGAGAGGAGAGGGAGAGAGTGATGGGGGGAGCGTGGGGGAGATGAGAGTGCAGTGAAGATCTCTCCTGGGGTTGTTAACTATTGATCCCATTTAATGATCCAGCACTAGAGTTCTCCAGGGAGCACTTAACTCAAAAATCACTCACCCCCCCCCCCCCCCCCCCCCCCCCCCCCCAACTTCTCTCTCGCTCTCTCTTCTCTCTCGCTCCCCCCCCTCTCATTTCTGGCTCACTCCTGCACTCTGTCCCAGTCTCTCTGTCTGGCTTTAAGCCCTCTCTCCCTCCCTCTTTATCTCTCTCTGATTGTTTCATTCTTGTCGTTTTTATTTCCCTCCTGTGATGGTACTCCACCTTTAATAGTCTGATGATCCAGACAGATGGACACACACGTCGCACTCCCTCCCTCGCTCGGGCCAGACTCACACACACAGACCCAGCCTCCTGTGCGTCCTGAATCAGCGGTGAAACACCCATAACTGCAGTACCGTGTAGTCCAGATGTGGCTGGAGAGATGGATCACATTAAGATGTCATCTTAATGCCTGTTAATTGTGGCCATCTTGTCGGGTCACTATACAATGCAAAGCTTTCCTGTTCTCTCTCTCTTTCTCTCTCTCTCTCTCTCTCTTTCCTCTCTCACACACACATCTATAATTATACCAGTAGCTCCTTCTAAATCAATATTAAGAGAAATGTGCGTGTTGAGTTGAACTGTCCCCTTACATTTTCTCACACTCTCATAAGCACGCTTTCTAATAACTGTTGGCAGCCGTCAGTGTTGGATAAATTCTCCACCTGCATATGAAACTAATTTCTAATAACAGATATTGACCACACACACACACTACTGCACGAAAGCCCACTGGCAATTTTCCATTTTGTGCCGGTGATATTCACCTGACTCCAGCGTCTTTGCGTTAAAGCTGTGTGTGGGGGGTGTGTCTGCCTGAAATAATTGTGTGTTCAGATCGTTGGTTGGTCTGAACAGTAATTAATAGGCCTGTGATGATAAGTACTAAAACTGTTCGACCTGAAAGAGAACGAGCAGAGAGTGGTGATGAGGGGGGGAGAGAGAGGGAGAGAGAGAAAGCTAGACAGAAAGTGAAATGTAGACAAAATGCAGATTTGATTGCTTCATTCTTACTGGTACTGAAAAGATTCTTATGGTTCCACCACCCCTTGTTTCTTCCCCTCATATTCCTCTCTCTCCTTCTACCCTCTGTCTCTCTCTTTCTGTGATGATTACACATGCTACTTTTTAATGAAGCAAATTACAGAAAAGCTTAAAGCCCTTTTAGGCGCGGAGGAGAGGGCCTCTCGCAAGAGCTCCGCCCACACAGTAGTGTGTGCTTTACAGGTCTGTGGTTTCTACCTGTAACAACCCCCCACCTGATGGATCTGTTCAGAACCCTTGCGTCCATTAACCCCGCCCCCCCGACGCTGTCCCCGCCTGACCCAGCAGCCCCCCCGACAGGTTGATCACTAGATGCTCAGAGTCGCTGAGTGCGTTGGAGTCTGGGGGTCCGGAAAGACTTTATCTCTCTCTGTGTGTGTGTGTGTGTGTGTGTGTGTGTGTGTGTGTATGGAGGGGTTCAGTCGTGCAGGAGGAGGGGCCACAGCACAAAAGAGACACATTTATCTCACTTGCTCGCTTTTTTTCCCTCTCCTCCTGCTCACTCCGTCTCTCTTAACTGAATTTAAAGGGGCTTTATTAGCGTGGGCTGGTCAGCTGACGTACGGCGGGCTGTGTCCTATTCCACAAAGATAAACACGGTCGGTAATATTAGTACCTGCTCCCTCTGTCTCTTCCCCCTCCAGAGTCCTGTTACAGAGCGACTACAGTTTTCTGCGGGACATAAACGTGTGGCATCCCTTCGTGCCCATCGGCATCTACTCGTCCACGCTGTCTGCGGCCATGAGCACCCTGATCGGAGCCTCACGCATCCTCTACGCCCTCGCCAAGGACGACCTGTTTGGTGAGCTACACCCTTTGCTGCTTTGTGGGAGGGGCTCAGGGTGTAGTTGTGAGTATTTTTTTGTGTTTGCGTGGAGGTGTGTGGGTGCATGCAAAGGCACCACTGCTGTGGCCAAAGGTATGTTGAATGTTGTTAAGTGGGGGAGTTGTGGTGGGCTTTGCTGTGGGGGTCCCAGGGCGGGATCACGGGGGGGGGGAGGGGGGGGGGTTAACGGGGGATGGGGTGGGCAGAAGGCCCCCAGGGTGCGTGGAGGTCGGTGGCCATATCTCTCTGCCCACCACAACCTCGCTGTGCAGTGCACCTGCTCTTTTTTGTGCATTCCACACTTCATTATAGTCTATTGTACATCATATTACTGCTGAAATAATGAAAGCGCCGTCCAATCAGTGATTTTGGTCTCCTGTGAAACACACAGGACCCTCCCTCTGCCTGTCTCCCTCTCTCTGCCTGTCTCCCTCTCTCTGCCTGTCTCCCTCCTCTGCCTGTCTCCCTCCCTCTGCCTCTGTCTCCCTCCCTCTGCCTGTCTCCCTCTCTCTGCCTGTCTCCCTCCCTCCCTCTGCCTGTGTTTGTGGACATGCGCGTGTTTGTGCATATGGGTGGATGCTTGGATGAAGGTAAATGAGAATGCAAGAGATGTAGTTCTCATATTTTTATCTCTCTCTCTCTCTCTCTCTCTCTCATTTGCTTCTCTTCCTCAGGTTATGGGGATTGTACATGGGGCAGATGGGTGGAAGATGTGTTTGTGGCGAGTTTAGTGGGGCAGGGTGTGTGTGTGTATGGAGAATGGGTATTGGTTGTGGTACGAGGTGTGTGGTAGGGAATAGAGTGCCAAGTCTGTGTGCGGGAGAGGAAGGGGTGGGTAATGAGTGTGTGTTCGTGTGTGTGTGTTAGACGGGGCAGACCTGAGTGTCCGTCCCTTCAGTTGCTATTGTTTGTTAAAGATGGATTGACTGTGTTAAGCTGGTGTTAGTGTGGTGTTTGTCTTTTTTCATACTTTCTTTTCTCTTTAAAATCTTTCCTTATGCCCCAATCTCCTCCCTCCTTCCCCCCCACAGGTACAGTCTTGTCTCCCGCTAAGAAGACCTCGAGCAGTGGGAATCCCTGGATCTCAGTCCTCATCTCCTGGTTCCTCGTGCAGGTGAGCGAGGCATAAATAAAGTGAAATGGTGTGTAGTGAGGTAAAAGCAGAGAGTTGAACAAGGGTGTATGATTGAAGAACTGAGGAGAGGCACATGACAGGAACTTCACCGGGGGAGCGACGCTCTCCATCCCCATAGGCAACCCCCCCCCCCCCCCCCCCCCCCCCCTCTCAGTTCTAATGAATGATTTACATGTTGACGACACGTGTGTGTGTGTAATTACTACCTGAAGCCGAGAGGAAGTAAGATGGAGGCAGAAGGGCATGATTGATGGGATGGGGGCGTGTAGATACAAGGATGGACAGAAGAAATGAAACCAAGGTGCCGTTGGA
>NW_027506962.1:144867-154867 GCF_052324685.1 Brachyhypopomus gauderio
CACCTACCTACAACACACACACACACACACACACACACACACACCTGCACCTACCTGACCTGTGGTTTTGTATTAATGCTCAGTCACGCTGCCTCATCTGCACTGTTAAACTCGAGATAACCTCCATTAGTAGGGCCTACGCGTGCACACGCACGCACATGGCTGAATTGAGGCATATAAAAGCGGCTCTTATATTTTAACAAGGAACTCTGAGATGACCATCCGTCCTTGGGCAACACTTGTGCAGTTATTGCCCTGGCTGGAGGACTGGTATATGAACGCGTGGGTCTTTCAAAGTTTTGCTATTTTTAGCCTGCTTCCACATCACTTGACCTCAGTTAGTCGTAATGTTTTGTTACCGAGTGGTATTAGAGATGTTTGTAACATGGTTTAGCTGCTAAAGTCTAAAAATTCTAAAATTTTAAGAGGGACCACGTAACGACCTGACGTGAACGTTTGGCACAATCGATATGATATTGTTGCCACATTCCGTAACAGCATCGTTTCCCTTATGGCATGACGGGGTTCAGCAGCGATAAATAAACCGGACTTTAGAAAGCCAGTCGAAGATCATGGAGGCACCAGTAGATGAACGCGCTTGTTTTTAAATGTTTTGCATTTTGTTCCAGCAGTTTATCTGCTGTGTTGTGCACAGCTGTGCAGTATTCCTAGAACGTGTAGAATGGCACAATCTCCATTTACATTTACATTTACATTTATGGCATTTGGCAGACGCCCTTATCCAGAGCGACTTACATTTTTATCTCATTTTTTATACAAGTGAGCAATTGAGGGTTAAGGGCCTTGCTCAGGGGCACCTCAGTCATGGCCTGGGGATCGAACCTGCGACCCTCCAGTCACAAGACCAGTTCCCTAACCGCTAGGCCATGACTGCCACACAAGGTGATCCGCACAAGGAGGGGTTAAATGGCCTTAAGCCTCAAGGTGTAAAAATGTATCTGTTCTAATTGTATAATGGGTACAAAAAATGCTAAAATGAAATGTCCTTGCATGTACATTAACTGTCTTGATCCACCGTGTGCCTAAAACAATTTAGAACAATTCATAATGCAGCTAGACATGAACACAGTGTATGTACTGAACTAAATGGGTTTACTTTGTTTTGAGTCCCAGTGACTGTCATAGGGCTTTATTATTCACATAAGGACCTTCCACGATGCACCTGTGCACATAACATGTTGTGTTAAGTTTTTGTATACAAACCTTTAAAGGCAAGCACAAAAATATCAATTTATATCTTCCAATACTCCACATCTGTCTAATTAATAATTACAACAATTTGTCAATCCTGAACAAAAATTTCATGGCTGTGATGGGCCTACCTTAAGTGTTGCCACATGACTCCTTATGCAGTCTGGCCAATCAGATCGCCCAGACTCTCGGAGCTCCTGCTCCATTGGCCCTTGTGCTGAAACTTTCAGATAGCTTCAGACATCTCATTTCACCACTTGTTTTCCTTGAGTGCTGTGTGTGTTGCACCACGCCAAAACCCCACGCAGCAAGCCCATTGCATCCTCCGCTGCCCTCCACCCTCTCCGCCTCCACCTCACACCACCCTTCTGTGGTGATTTTGCACTGCTTCTCGTGACACAGGCTTCAAGGCCACTGCACTGCCAGAACCCTTCACAGTTATGCGACAATTGATTATAGGAAAATGGGAAATATTTTTTGTGTGCGCGCGCGCGCGTGTGTGTCAATGTGAAAAGAGATTTAAATACCCATAATGCCTTGGGAGAGAGCTTTGAGCTTGAAATGATAAATGGGAGATGATTCAGCACTTAGACACCACTTCTTTAGTGTGTGTGTGTGTGTGTGTGTGTGTGTGTGTGTGTGTGTGTGTGTGTGTGAGAGAGAGAGAGAGAGAGAGAGAGAGAGAGAGCAGAAATGTCCTCTAGTGTTAGAAAACAGGAAATTGTACTACACACACACACACACACACACGCACACACTCTCACTCTCCACTATAAACTCGTATATCTGTTATGGACTGTTTTAGCATGAGTCTGTGTACCAGTACCTCCCATCAATGACTGCCGTATGAGCTAAGCGTTGCCGTGACGACCCTCGCTAAGCACCCATCCACTCAGGAGGTGGTCTGGAGAGATGTTCAGGTGTGGGCCAATGTTCCTGCACCAAATACGGACAAAGGCAATCGGGATTTGTACAATCCTTCATTTCTTTTGAGGGGACCTTTTACTGATGACTATAGCCGTCAAATTTACACGCCTAGATTCATTTCCTTATTATTTATTTTGCTTTATTCATCCTGGTCACTCTAATTGGTAGCTAATTGTTAGAAAGGAACAGAGCCATTGTAAAACATGGGTAATTACCCAAACAGCATGTTTCTGTTCTTGGTTTTTTTTCCATCACTGCTTTTCATTCGAGCTTTAGTCCTCAGTCTTAAGCACAGGTGCATGCGTGCGTGAAAACACAGTCCAGAGTGGTTTACTGCTTCCCTGCTTTTCAGCGTGCCTGGTTCAGCACGTCATGGTTCTGCTCGTGAGCGCCCAGCTAATGAGCTGGATCGGGTGTGCGTGAGCTGGGGACATGTAGCTTTTGGGGACCTCCTGATCTGCTCTGTGAGCTGGATCCGGGTGTGTGTGAGCTGGGGACATGCAGCATGTGATAAATGTGCATCTGCTGGTCATAAATACCTTGCACAAGACCAAAAGGAGAGTTGTGGAAGCAGGAATACAATTCCTGTTGGTAGCAAAATTAATGATTTGCTCCGCCGTTTCTAGGGGGCCCCGTTTAAAGAACATATGGAACTATACCATATGCTTGCTGAGTGCTTTAGAGCAGGTGGAGGGGAGTGGACATGGTGATGGATGCGCTGATGGTTGGGTGGGCTGGTTGGTTTGTTTTAAATGTGATTTCACAATGTACAAATGAAGAGAGAGAGAGAGGGGTAAGTCTAGAAATAAAACGGGTGTAAAAGGAAAAAAAAATGTGTGTCATCATCAAGGGGTGGGGGTGTGTGTGTGTGTGTGTGTGTGTGTGTGTGTGTGTGTGTGTGTGTGTGTGTGTGTGTGTGTGTGGATGAAGAGGTTCAAACTCGTGTAGTCCTCTAGGTCACTTTGAGCTCTGGAACACATGCTGCCAGGCAACTCAGCTATTTAATTAATTACGCGGTCATTACTAATCTCTCCTGCCTCCTCTCTCCTCCCTCCTCTCTCCTGCCCCTCCTCCTTCTCCCCTCCTCTCTCCTGCCCCTCCTCCTCTCTCCTCCCTCCTCTCTCCTCTCTCCTGCCCCTCCTCCTCTCTCCTCCCTCCTCCCTCCTCTCTCCTCCCTCCTCCCTCCTCTCTCCTGCCCCTCCTCCTCTCTCCTCCCTCCTCTCTCCTCCCTCCTCTCTCCTCCCTCCTCTCTCCTCTCTCCTCCCTCCTCCCTCCTCTCTCCTCCCTCCTCTCTCCTGCCCCTCCTCCTCTCTCCTCCCTCCTCTCTCCTCCCTCCTCCTCCTCTCTCCTCCCTCCTCTCTCCTGCCCCTCCTCCTCTCCCAGTTGGTGTTGTTCTCCCGGGAAGCTGAACACCATTGCAAGTATAGTGACCATCTTCTTCCTGCTGGTCTACGCTGCTGTAGATCTGGCCTGCCTGGCTCTAGAGTGGGCCTCAGCCCCCAACTTTAGGTAAGTCAAAGGTCACAACGGTTTGACCTTGCAGTAACCCTCGCTTTCAGCAGACATCTCTTTCCCACAGTCTTTTTTCAGTGTCCTTCGGTGTTTGAAAATGGTGTTGACCATTGGTGTCAGAGCTGCAGTTTGCCAGCAGCAGGCATCATCCAGAGAAAAGACAACGCCGTGCCCGAATTCACCAAAGAGCGAGTGTCTCTGTTTTTTCCTTGCAAATCGAACCAGTGCTGTTGAGGTGGGAGTTTCTGCTGTGCTCCATCACTCGGTGACCACCGTCTGTGGTAAATTGACCCCTCCCTCTAACCATTTGAGGCATGTCGCACCCTCAGCAGTTGATGGGGAACCAGCTCAACTCTCATTGGCTCACTGCAGTGTCAATCACAGGAGTGTGCATGTACTGCTTACGAATGACCGTTGCATTGGGGTTTCATCAGGCCACTATGAAAGAATCCTTTGTTCATCACTCTACCTTTTCTTTACCTTTATATCTCTTTTAAATGTGCTGTGTAAATAAGATTGTTTTCTGCTGGACCTCTATAACATGCATATTCAACAAGATCTTGGACTTGCTGTTGATCATTGGCCTTTAACTGGAGGATTAGGTTTGGATAAGGGTATGGCTGGGTTGAGGGTTAGCATTAGGTTTTGGTTAAGGGTAGGGTCAGAGTGAGGGCTAGGATTAGGTTTTGGTAGGGGTGGCTGGTATTAATGGATTGGTGGATCTAAGCACTCTCATGGAGGACAATAGCATAGCACCTTCCTGTTTATAGGCACTGTTTACAGTTAATTTTTGCATATCTAAATAGTTATATAGTTATATGCCACAAACTGAGCTAGCTAGCTTCCATTGCTAAATGAAAAGCCTTGGGCTTCATAACTAGGGGTGGGTATCACCACTGATTTCCCATTTCGATTCACAAGGTCCCGATTCAATTCGATTTTCGATTCGATCCGATTCAATATCGATTCTTGTAGGGACATTTCAGTTACAATAAAGTGTAGTTTGAATGTGAAATGTTGTAATGATACAAGGAACACTCAAACTTTATTAAAATGTATTAAGATATTAGTGTTTATACTGTGAACAACAGTTACATTCTTTTTTTAGTATGAATTAATGCACACTCTTCTACATAGCTCCTTTACCAGAAAAGGCATTGAAAGCGGTTTTGAACAGCCTTTTAAAGTGCAAATTAAGTTTTTTTTTTACATGTAACAAAAACATTTATGAACATAGTTCTGAATATTGTAAACATTAAGGTCCAAAAACTAAGATTTATTCATGACTGCTTTTTGACATCTTGGAGATTGTCAAATTTTTCTGCAAGAAAAGGAGCTGATGTTGAGTGATGTTGATGTTGAGTGTTGATGTTGAGTGAGACAGCTCCTTTTTGCAATAACAATATTGCCAACTGTTGAGAAAACTTCACAGCTTGATACTTGATGCGTCGCAACCAGCGTGAGGGTCCGCGCGCCGAAAACGACATAATCGCGGTGGATCGCTTCACGAGGTCGTGCACCTCTCAATTTTGTAACTTTGCACGCGCCGCACTTCAGCGCAATGAACAAAATCATGTTTGCAGGGTTCATACACCTTTAAAAGGTGGAATTCAAGCACTTCGGTTATTTTTTTTTGGCACGGGGAGAACTTGTAGATAGTTTAATCGCAAATGTATAATCCCATTATGTTTTCAGAAGAAATGTTGGCCTTGATTCTAACATTAATTTTGGATGCAATAAATGAACATTAGTCAGTGTTTATAATGCATTAATGTTTTAACTGGAGGATAATAAACACATTAACAGACCCCTCGTACGCACCCTTCCCTGTTCTAATGGTTTAGAACTGTCACTGGATTTTAGTGTGAGGTCAGAGTTAGGGTTAGGATTAGGTTTAAATTAGGGTTAAGGTTAGGGCCAAGTTGGGTTAGTGGGAATGAAAATAACTCATGAAACATCAACAGTACATCAAGTTAATGTTCATTTAATAAACGTTAAATTCAAATTATTTGATTAAATATTAAAAATCAGTCAAGTGTTTTCTTGAATTTATTCAGGTGCTTCACTGTTGTTTCACAGTGCCACTATCAGCATTGCTGGGGATCCATGCCACCCTCGTCCTGCTCATTGTTTTCCATGGCAACGCTGCACACACTTTTCTGTTTTTGTAATCACACTCCTGTGGTTTTGTATTTGTCCACTAAATAAGACCCTCGAGTGTTCGTGTTAACCTCACCTGCAACTCGGCAAGGCCACAGTTAAAAGCTCTCTGAGTACTCACGCGTGTAGTAGATTAACTGGTGCTTAACCACATCTTTATATTAGTGACTTTGACTTTGATTCTTCTTTCCCATTACTGATTCTTGTTTAGACTGTGTTGCTCCGACTTCTGGTGTCTGACACCCGAGTTGTTCCACGTGAGCACTGCTTGGTGTAATAAACTTGACGCTCTCCTCTTCTGAGGTTCCAGTAGCGATTTCTCCAGTGTATTAATATTGTACAGAGGTCTGGAACCTGGAGAACCTTAGTTTGGTTTTCATTTATTTGCTATGATTATCAGATGTTGTTGTTTGTTTCTCAAATCCATCAAACACCACCAACATCAACCGCTGGGAACATACAACGTAACCTCGTTCAAAATAGTGTTCAAAACTCAATGAAAATGGTACAACTCCAATGGTGTAATAAGGTATTACGAATGATCAACCTAAAATGTAGTAAATTCCCTGAAATGTAACATTACATTATTGGTAAAAATTGTACTGCATTAATGGTCAAGACCCTGTATTACATTATTAGGCAAGTTATTACATAATTAAGTTTTATTGCATTTTTTACCAAGTGCACAATTTTATTACATATCCCGGTTTTACTACATTATTTGAAAATTATCACAATATTGTAGTCTACAAAGTGTCTAGCTGCTCATGAATATGCCGGGAGAAGGGGGAGGGGCCTCTGCAGGTCCCTAGCAGCCCACCCACTCTCTCCTTCCATTGGTCGGTCTTTTGCACGCACTACTTCCATTGGTCGGTCTTTTGTGTTTCACGCTGTTTATGTTGCTTGACCCTCAGACAGTCAAGCACGAGCAATAGATATTTTGGTTGCTAACATGTCAGTGAACAGGCATTTCCAGTTGAAGGGGGCTTCTAGACACTGTTGAGAAACATTGTCCAGACTTTACGCTGACAATCCAACGTGTGACTTGCAAGCCAAGATTGGGTCCAGCTGTAGAGGAACCTGTAACTGCTACAGGACCTGTGGCTTCAGGACGTGTGGCTTCACACTACCTTTCATTGTTCACATCAGACCCCTTCACCCCGACCAGGTTGCTATGAAACCTTTGAGACAAATATGTTAAGTGATTATTTTGTTCTTTTGGATAAAAATATGCATTAAAGGGCTGTAAAACTATAAATGCAATGTGCTCCAGACGTACTGGAGGTAGACACATAATGTGGACCTCATCTTTGGCTTTTAAAATAATGGATTACGGAAATCATCTTTAAGGGGTACAAATTTAATGTTAAAAATAAATTTGTGTGTGTGTGAGAGAGAGAGAGAGAGAGAGAGAGGGAGCGCGCACACTTCTGATTTAGGGGTGTGCGGAAGACTGAGCCTGTGTGGTAGTGCACGAGTGTGTGTGTGTGTGTGTGTGTGTGTGTGTTTGTGCGTGCGCGCTCTCATCTGGGTGTGAGTGAACCCCATCATGAGTGTATTCTGCTGTGGTGTTTATTCTTCAACTATTACCAGAAACTAAAGGTTAAACAAATAGAATGTGAAAATCTATCTGTGAGTGAAAATGTATCTCTATGTGTAAGAGTGTGTGTGTGAAGTGTGGGCATGTGTCCTGGAAGGTTTGAACAGTGAGTGTATTCGTTCACTGTATATGAATGAACTTTTTCATAGCTGTCTCCCCATTGAATTCTTGTGTTTTCTGGCTAGTCTCTGATTGGCTGGAAGTTACCAAGCCAGCAGAGCTCCAGTGGTTTAGGCCTGTAGTGGTGGAGCGCTTGGTGTCGGGGCGTGTTCGTTTGTTGCTGTTTGTTGTGTCTGTGCTGATGCGAGAGGAATTAAAAGCCATTTAGAGTAGAGGTCTCCAGAGACACATGCTGTGATTAACATAGCTAATTTAGCAGAAACCACCACAAACCTGCCATCAACATGCTGGGCAGGGATTATAATTGGGGGGTGTGTGCATGCCTGTGTGTGTGTGTGTGTGTGTGCATGCCTGTGTGTGTGTGTGTGTGTGTGTGTGTGTGGGTGTGTGCTTGGAATCGAGAGCAATTGGGCCAGGGAAAGAGGGTTTTTGTGAGTGTTGGGATTGAAAAGGGTTTGCAAAAGGTGGTGGATTATGTGCGCGTGTGCATTTTTAAAATATATTTTGTTTCTTGGCTAGTATTTTATCAGCAAATGACTTTTCATTTTGGGAAGATTGTAAAAGTATTTTGTGTGGGGGTTAATGTTTGTGTATGGGTATCTATTTTCTTGGGTGGGTTTGTGAACTCTGAGGCTGTAGGGTCTGAAGGGAAAGGGGATGTTGATTTTGTGTGTGTGTGTGTGTGTGTGTGTGTGTGAGCGAGAGAAGTGGGGGAGTGCGAGTATTGGAAGGTCAATTGAAGGATCCCTCAGAGTGCAAATGCACATGTTTGTGTTGGCACACATTACAGAGTTTTAACAGATACTCTGGAATCACTGAGGGTGCCTCTCTGGGCATCGGGGATTACTATAACGTTTAAAGGCCGTCATGGCTTATAATGTAAGACTAAGCTCAGTGGTAAGGCTTCCTGCAACGCTGCAGTTGTGCTGTCATTATAATCCTGCCATCAGCTACTTGCGTTCTTTCCGATGCACGGTTTGGTGCTGTTCTCTCTGGCACTTCCGCTCGAGATCTGGTAGATGCAGTTGAACGATGCTGAAACCTTCTATTAACGCAGCCTCCTCACCCGAGCACGACAGATTCTGCCTCCTTGCATTGTCTCACCAGAGCTGAGCTCCGTTCAAATGCTCTTTTGGTTTCTGACATTCACCCTCAGCCACAAAACGAGTGGCTTCTGGCCCCAGTGGTAGGCAAGGCTTCACACAAGAAAAGAAGCTTATTATGACTCGAGGTCTATCACCTTGGGAAGGTCATTACCCACAGAATATAATACAGAAAAATTTAAAACAAGATTTTAAAGGAATGAAAATGCAAATTTAAATTAATTAAATGACCAATAAAATTTTATTAAAAGGTTACGATTTAAGAATGACAGAAGATAACATAAGATCAATAAAACTGGAAATTGAGAGAAGATAAATAAAATAGGCTACATTTACAGAACCTAGACTAACAAAAGCCAGTCCAAATAAGTCTCATCTTGGATTAGAAAACATCCAGCGTTGAATTTAGAAACAGCATAATAGCTAAATGCGGCCTCTCCATGCTTAGTTCTTACCTTGGGCAGGACTAACTGATTAGTTCCTAGTGACCTAATATTTCTTAGCCTGGCATATCAGATAGATATACTGGTCCTACACCATTAAGTGATTTATAGACCAGTAGTAACACCTTGACGTCTGTCCTGTAGTGTACTGGTAGCCAGTGTGAAAACGTAAGAATGGGGGTGATGTGATACTTTTTCTCCTAGTGAGAACTTTAGCAGCTGCGTTTTGAGTCAGCTGTAGCGCTTTGTATTTTTTGGGAGTCCTGTTAGGAGGCCATTACGGTGATCAACCGTGGTAGAGACAAAAGCGTGGATAAATTTCTCAAGATCTGTTTTTGGTGATGGGACCTTATTGTGTGGTGAGACCTTATTGGCTGCAGTTTGATTGTTCAGCTTTAGAGAAATGGCCATTTCCATCCCGAGATACTCTCAAAACATCCCCCCGCTCCCGGCGCCCCAACACGCCATTAACGTGGTGAAATGGAGTCGGCCGAAACGCCAGTGCAGGTTGAGTGGCATGTGTGAGGGGGCAGTCACATGTGTCTGCATCGCCGAAGGACGCTAGTCGCTTTACCTACAATGAAGCGGCCAATCAGGGTCCTGACTGTGTCCATGTCTAATGAAGTTCACAGCCTATCTCTTTAGTCCGGGCACTCCTTCCTCTAAAGTGTGGAGAGAATAGGTCGGAACGGAAGATGGAGAGAGAGAGAAAGATTGAGATGGAGAGGAAGCGTCCCACGAGAGAGGTCTGTCGAGACGGACTTATCAATCACAATTAACACCTCATCAGAGGAAGATCAAGAGGAGGAGGTGACGCGGAGAGGCACGAGGAAAATAGAGGAGCAAATCAAAGAGAAAGGTCATATTGTGAGATCGCTCGGCTCCAATCTCTTCCCGGCACGTGGCCGGCCATACGCGCGCAC
>NW_027506962.1:159867-179867 GCF_052324685.1 Brachyhypopomus gauderio
CTTCCCGCCCCTGAGGGGCGGGGGCACGGCGGAGGGCGGAGCCCAGCCGAGCCACCCCTGGGGCGGGAAGACCCTGGGCGCCCAGGAGTACGTCTGCATCATCGCCGACACGGTGAAGATGCTGAAGAACGTGGCGCTGGCCCGCTACTTCAGCGAGTTTGAGTGCGCGCGGGCCCGGCAGGGCGCCGTGTTCGTGGACGTCTGGCCCGTCAACCTCCTGCGGCCCGACAGCAGCTCGTACGTCGACACCTGCTCCCTCTTCCTGCTGCAGCTGGCCTGCATCCTCAACATGACCCGGGCGTGGCAGAAGGCCAAGCTCCGCCTCTTCCTGTGTGTGGAGGCGGGGCGTAGCGTGAAGGGGGCGGGGCTGAAGCTCAGGCTGCTCCTGAAGGAGCTGCGGATGAAGGCGGAGATTCACACCGTCTCCTGGGACGCACAGGTGGCGCTGCACTGGCAGAGGCAGGCGGGCGTGGCGGAGAAAGGAGCGAGAGAGGAAGAGGAGGAACCGGAAGAGGAAGAGTACGCAAACAGCTACCCCAGCAACGCCACCCGCCTGTCGGACGACTATCTTCACGCTGTGAATAAGCTCATCCTGGAGCAACCCTGCCCGCCCCCAGCTGTGCGTTTCCTGTATCTGCCCCGCCCCCCTGCAGACACAAGCCGCTACCAAGAATACCTGCGTCAGCTGGAACTGCTCAGCCGCGACCTTGGACCCACTCTGCTGATCCACGGGGTCACACCTGTCATTACCACTGACCTTTGACCTGCGACTAAATCAAGGAAGGAAATACACTCCTATCTTTTTGTGCACTCATTCATCTCTTTTTTTTTTTTTTCCCCAAGCGGGGGTAATAATAAATAAAAGCCTAGCCACATTCTGAGCTCCTTCAGATTCACTGGGAGCTGCTACAAGGCGGATTGCAATCTTTATTTTTCATCTCTTTCAACATTTTCTCTCCTTCCTCCCCCTTTTTGTTTACATTTCATAGATGTGCTTTTGTGTCAATTTTGAAACTCAACACTCTGGATCATTCCATCCTGGCGGCGGGAGCGGGACGGACGACTGTGCGAAGGACACTAGTATCTGTTTCCCAGGGACACTAACCTTTTTGGCCTCCTTAGTTAATATTATAAATATTTGGACATTGATCTTGTCACCAGTCGGTAACGTGCCCTTTGAACCCTGCCTCTTAATTCATTCCTTGTGTTCTTAGAAACATAGACTGTGTTGGCTAAATTATGATGGGGGGGGGAAAATGACCATATAATTTATTTAGAAATTCTTGTTTGAAGCGGTACACAAAGTGGTTTCCAGGCAGAAAGTCACGCTGCCCCCAGCAGTGTTGGTGCAGAACTGCGTGTCCAATCCGAAGTGCACTTATCCATTCCACGTTTTCCTTATTTCCTGGAATGAGGGCTTTGGATTCAAGGCCCAGAATTGACGTCGGTGGCCCTGCTGTTCCTGGGAGGTGAGCCCAGAGACCCAGACCACACCAACTTGCACCTTAGCGCCACACCCACCCCAGGTACCTGGGGGTCACTTTTAGGGGAAGGTGTTCTTGACAGTATGTCGTTACCACCCAATGCCACCACACTGTTTTGCACATGTGCACAAGGTGCAGCTATTACACAGTTAAACTCTGAAAACTCCATCCCTCTCACAGCACAGAGCAGGGCCGCTCGGAGTACAGCTGTTTCTGAATCCAGACCCTAGATTGTAGATTTGCGAGTTTTGTGAACATAACGTTCCGTGCTCCAGTGTTCTTTGAAGCTCGCCAAAAATGTTTTTGACATCTTGGTAAATATGAGCCTTTATTTAATAATGATTATAATAATATTGATTGGCTTGTACTGTTGAAATAAATATATTTGCTGGGAATTGCACACACACGGTACGCAAACGGTCTGTATGAAATTTGGTGCTGACACAAAAGTAATTGAATAGCTAAATAATATAGCGAAAAGCAATTAGCCTGTACTGTATATCAATCACATTATACTTTGAAATGCATGTAAAATAAAAAGAAGTGAATAAATCATGTCTGACAGATTATCGTTAATCTGAGTAGCTCACCATCTGGATTAATGACAACTTGTCCTTAAATCATCACAAGCTCTCCTTAGATCGTCCCTAACCGGCTGCACACTAAACCAGAGTGGAGAAATTGAACTCCGCACTCCCGATTCTAATCCAATCCTGGGTTTGATAGTCACTGGTGGGTGATTGACTCCAGCATAAGAATGTCCCAAACCGGATTGTGCTGTGGAATAGGAGTCTCCTCTGAAGGTGGTATGTGTATAGTATGTGACCTTTCTGTGATTCTGTCTGTTCTTGTGTGAGCGATAGATGAGGCCCCCACCTGTTGTAGCTGTATTTAAATGCAGCATTTGGGAGGCACAGCGGACATCAGCCGTCTCGTGCTTTGCGAGGCTTTTAATGCCATTAACAGCGGCCGTGAGTGTTATACCCATTAGTCTGACTTTTCTGTTTGATTTGGCTGCAACGGAAGACACCGGTTGGTGGGTGGAGGTTTAATCTCTGAGCTCCTACTTGCCACTTGTCCTTCTCCCCCAGCGATGCCCTGTGGTGATGGTGTCGTTCAGCTCACTCATCCTAAGGGCCCTAGATGTTAAGCAGTCCAGAGAACATGGCAAACGTGGCTGTAATCTGAGCCTGCTGAGCCCGCGTTCGGCACCGGACATGGTCCGAGCCTGCTGAACGTGTGTCCCACATGCTCAGCACATGTTAACATGACATGTTAATGTAACAAAAACCTTTTGTGCAGACATGCAGATCTTCAGGTCTGTTCTGGATATTAGCTGCTTGGGTTTGAAAAGAGTCTTTGAAAGAAAGGGGAGGAACTCTTAGCAGAGTATGTGCTGGTTTCCTGGTACAGGAATGACTGTTCTTTCTCATAAAGGATGTCGTAATCCACAGGTCTTGGCAGAATGGAGTGTGTGAAAGGGGAGACGTGTGGAGAACTGTAGCCCTTGGCTATGGAGATGGTGCTGGGATTGTGCTCAACGCAAGTGCTCAGCCCAGAGGCCATATGAATGTGTGACTGGTGGTGACCCTGACCATGAACAAGGTCAGGAAGACATAACCTTGCACAGATGGACCTTGGCAAGTTGGAGTTAAACCTTAAAAAAAAATCAATGAATAGTGTTGTGTAAAACCCCTCTGGAGCTTGTTGCAGTAAAATGATGAAACTTTAGGGGGGGTGGATTTATGAGTGACCTTGGGTGGGTTCGTTATCTACTCTGATTTCAACCTCCTCTACTTCTTAAAAGGTCATCTATAGAGGCAAGAGAATTCCATGGGTCCAATAGACTTGATTAATTTTTTTTCTAATTGCTTATTTTTGCTTTTGTAAGATCTCTTAAAAAGCAGTGCAAAGTATTTATTACAAAATTTGTAATCCTTACTAAATAAAGAATGGTTGTTTGCCTTCTGTGTTGGTTTGTTTTGTTTTGTTTCAACCCAAAATTGCTGTTTTAGTTTTAATTTGCTTTTCAATTTCTTTTGAATTGGCAAAGATGAATGAGTCTTTTCATTGTGTTTTTAAGAAAAGAGTAAAAAAGAAAGAAGAGATGGCCCAGTTTAGAAGAAAAAAGACGAGGTGTGGTGTGGGTGTGTCGTTCCCACAGGTAAGGAAAGAGATTGGAATCATTTAGATCTTATGCTGGTTTTAAAAGAATCGATGTGGCTTTTCTGGCAAAAGAAAGGACACATCCAGGATGGTTTGACCCTCAGGACACTGGGAATGAGGGAGGAGCATGGGGGGAGAGGAGAGAGGTAGGGATAGGATTCCTAATAGGAGGAGTGAAGAATGAGGGGTGTTGGAGTGCATAAGGGGGAAAGGGAGAGTGGGGGTGAGGGGTATAGAGAGAGAGAGTTGGGGGAGGAAGTAAGGGAGTTGGGAAGGGATGGTGAGGAAGAGAAGAGGGAGTAAGGGATTAAAAAGGCAGCATAAGAGATAGTAACTGCTAAGCTGTAGATAATAAGCATTTTCTCTTCTTGAATCTTCACTTTTATTTATATAATGTCTTTTCCAAGCTGAAGTACAATCAAAACCTTAATGTACTGGTAACAATAGACCATTACATGCCTAACATATTCACAGAGAGCCCTGCTAACCCGCAGCAAAATGTAGTTTAACGGGTATTCTAACACGGGGAGAGAGGAGGTCTCCTCAGTAGATGCTGATCGACCACCCGTAGAGGTGGAATGTGATGGACGCCTACATTTTGTGATCTTAAGGTACGGGATAAGACATGTGGATGAAGAAGCTCGTGCGAGTAATGAGTCCGGCTGTGCAAGGCTGTGTGTGTAATGAGGAGAACCTTGTACTGAACACGGGGAGTAATCGGGGAGGGGGGGGTAGTCTTCTGAATATGCTGTAACTTACAGAGGAGTGCTAGGTTTGTCTTTTTTATTAATGCATGGATGTATTCGATCGCATTGTCTCGTTATTGTTATACTTGGGTCACGTGTTATCTTTGTAGTTATTGTTTTGTGTGCGTGTTGATTGCAAAGCTTTGACAGTGCAAATGCAAATTTGTCATGTTGATTAAGCAGAGGGAGGGAGGGAGTGGATTAAATTGAGAATTAAAGTGATGCAGAAGGTGCAACGGAGGGAGAGAAAAAGAGCTGCGCAGATGGAGGGGAGGACAGGGATGGTGCTGATCCCGCTAACGTCACAGCGACGGCGCTGATCCCGCTAACGTCACAGCGACGGCGCTGATCCCGCTAACGTCACAGTGAAGGATACTGATCCTGCTAACGTCACAGCGAAGGATACTGATCCCGCTAACGTCACAGCGAAGGATACTGATCCCGCTAACGTCACAGCGAAGGATACTGATCCCGCTAACGTCACAGCGACGGCGCTGATCCCGCTAACGTCACAGCGAAGGATACTGATCCCGCTAACGTCACAGCGAAGGATACTGATCCCGCTAATGTCACAGCAATGGCGCTGATCCCGCTAACCTCACAGCGACGGCGCTGATCCCGCTAACGTCACAGCGAAGGATACTGATCCCGCTAACGTCACAGCGACGGCGCTGATCCCGCTAACCTCACAGCGACGGCGCTGATCCCGCTAACGTCACAGCGAAGGATACTGATCCCGCTAACGTCACAGCGAAGGATACTGATCCCGCTAACGTCACAGCGAAGGATACTGATCCCGCTAACGTCACAGCGACGGCGCTGATCCCGCTAACCTCACAGCGACGGCGCTGATCCCGCTAACGTCACAGCGAAGGATACTGATCCCGCTAACGTCACAGCGAAGGATACTGATCCCGCTAACGTCACAGCGACGGCGCTGATCCCGCTAACGTCACAGTGAAGGATACTGATCCTGCTAACGTCACAGCGAAGGATACTGATCCCGCTAACGTCACAGCGAAGGATACTGATCCCGCTAACGTCACAGCGAAGGATACTGATCCCGCTAACGTCACAGCAATGGCGCTGATCCCGCTAACCTCACAGCGACGGCGCTGATCCCGCTAACGTCACAGCGAAGGATACTGATCCCGCTAACGTCACAGCGAAGGATACTGATCCCGCTAACGTCACAGCGAAGGATACTGATCCCGCTAATGTCACAGCAATGGCGCTGATCCCGCTAACCTCACAGCGACGGCGCTGATCCCGCTAACGTCACAGCGAAGGATACTGATCCCGCTAACGTCACAGCGAAGGATACTGATCCCGCTAACGTCACAGCGACGGCGCTGATCCTGTTCCACTTCAGGACCAGCCTGAACTGTAATCAGACCAAGGCAAACACTTGAACAAAAACACGTCTACCACTGGAACACACAAACACAAAAATGAAGCAGGATGCAGCGCTATTTGGCTCGAAATTGACAGCACATGGTAGCAGACAACCTGCTCACGGTGACTGATCTCAAACAGAACCACGCAGACAAAGTACAGCCACTGTGAAAACAGCACGGCCATCCAGACCTGCCGAAAAGAAATGACCCAGAGAGTAGAGACAGAGACTAGAGGCAAACGGTGAGAAGGATAGACTGTAAAGAGAGAGGGAGATAGACTAGAGACAGATGGAGGGAGAGACTAGAGACAGATGGAGGGAGAGACTAGAGACAGAAATGGAGAGGGAGAGACTGTAGAGACAGATGGAGGGGGAGAGAGTGTAGAGACAGACAGACAGAGAGAGGGAGAGACTGTAGAGACAAAGCTGCACTTTCTCACTGATGATGAAATATTTGACCAAATACACCAACTTCACTCTACAGAATCTGAGGCACTACAGACCAACTTTAGCGGACTGTCTAACAGCCATCTGTGTGTCTGACCCTCCAATTAGGAGAAGGAAGGCCAGCACTATCTGAGCTGTGTGAAATAGATCTGTGGACAGTGCGGAGCTGAGCGTCCCCCAATACACGTGTACACACACACACACACATACACCTTTATGTTACTATTTAACTATATATTATTTCTTCCTCCTTCTTCTATTTCCTACTCTTTATTAAATTTCACTTCATTCCTCACTTCAAGTATTCGTTTGTGCTAATTGTAGCGCTTTTCAGCATATTATATTAGCATATTTTCAGCATATTATATCTGTTCTGTTTTACATAATATCACAAAGGTCTGCAAAGATAGATGAATATAGTCGTGCCAATAAAGCATATAGAATAGTATAGAGAGGAGAGGAGAAAGAGAGGGGGGTTGGATAGATAGACGGATGGATTGAGGAGGGTGGAGGAGAGGGGATGGATGCAGGAGTAGATAGATGGGAGGATATGAAGTAGTTATATAAAGTTGCAGTTCTAAAGCCTTTGTTAAGTGAAGTCAGAGGGGGACTTGGCCCTGGTGGTCAGTCAGTCTGGGCAATGCAATATAAAGATGTGTGTGTGTGTGTGTGTGTATGAGTGTGAGGAGGAGGAGGAGAGGTTGGACGTACTACTCTCACACCTTCAACAGCACCCAGCTGACGGGTCAGCTCATCATTGTTGTCACGGCGACATCCACTGCTCCCAGGCCATTGGGACCATTGTGGGACCGCCATGGTGTTAGTGATGCTGCTCACACTTCAGGAAAGTTATGCGGAACACACACACACTCACACACTCTGTCCTCTAACATTAACCCTCCAGCACTAACCACCCAGCACTAATTCACTGACATTTTCTTGATCTCTTGTGTGTGTGTGTGTGTATATTTATATATAAGTTTGTGTGTTTTGGTCAGAGGCCATAGGCTTGGATTTATAATGATATATAATGCTATTTGTTGAAGTCAGTTTTGCGCTGATGTGCTCTGCTGGTAATTGGCAAAATCAGAAAGACAGCTTTTTTTATTTTGTCCTCCAGATTGAGGGGGTGTGGGGGGCTATGTATGCATCCAAGATGGTGTGTGTGTGCGTGTGCGTGCGTGTGTGTGTGTGTGTGTGTGTGTGTGCGCGCGCACATGAACAAGAGAGCCAGATGAGAAACAAACTGATGTGTAAATGTGTGTGTGCGCACATGTGCACCATTCTTATGCTCACACCTCATGATTTTGGCAAATGAAAAATTAACTCGTTACACTACAGATGAGACATTTGTTGACCTTCAGTCTTTCTAGAACAGTGTGTGTGTGTCTCATGCTGTAATCAAATTGCACATGCAAAACTGTAATAGCTTTATATTGTCTGTTGACTGTGTGTGTGTGTGTGTGTGTGTGTGTGTGTGTGTGTGTGTGTGTGTGTGTGTGTGTGTGTGTGTGCCCCACACACTCCACATGGGACAGTAACTTGCACACACAAACATGCACATTTGGCCATTCTTCACTGTCATGCATGTAAATAAGTTAAAAGGAGTTTTCTTCAGTATGCATAGATATAGTTAATAAGCATTTTCTCTTCTTTAAAACATCTCAATCATCACTTTTATTTAATATAACCTGTTTTTTCCAAGCTCAAGGACACCTTACAGTGTGTGTGTGTGTGTGTGTGTGTGTGTGTGTGTGTGAGTTTTAATGACTCTTTTGTGTGCTCCGTGCTCTATATGGCACACTGGGAGAGAATATTACCACGTTGCAGAGAACATGCTTAAACCATCTAACACATACAACAAACCCTGAACCTGTGTGTGTGTGTGTGTGTAAAAGAGAGAGAGACAGGTCTAGGTGAATCTTTCAGTGTCCAGATATACTCACTCTGTTTATGCTGGAATATTGTAAGTATTTGTAAATTACTGTCAGTGTTTTATGACACCTTCTAATTTGTATTATACACTGGCGGCCACCAAATCACTCTTCAGCCTCATTAGATTTATTCCAATGTGTCTGTCCTCTGATTATGTACATGCACGCACACACACACGTTTACACGCACGTAGACACACTAGGAACATTCATTAGTGATACTCATCCCATTTAATTACATGAGATAAAGCACAAAACACCATGCTCACTCTGTGTGTGTGTGTGTGCGCGCTTGACCAAAAAAAAAAAACACTTTATTATTTTGATATATTTCTTCAGCTGAAACAAACATGGTCACAGGGTTCCATGTACAAGTTCAGTGAAGAAGCAAACCGTAATGGCAGAAGGCCATGCCCCAGGCCTGGGCCCATTGGTTGTCATTAAAAACTCTCGAATTTGATTGGTTGGGAATTTCAGGTGAGATGACGCCCACATGGTTCCGAGGCTTGAACAGGCGAATAGAAAATGGAAAGGATGAGGTGCCATGGTAACCCTCCCTTTGGGGCGGACTGGCTTAAACGCAAGCCAAGCTTTAGGAACTCAGATATGTGGCTGGACTCGCATGATCCCGCAACAGAATCACATCTGAGCTGCATGGTACCACAGGGCTCTATACTTACTGTGTTTGGGAGACGGTGTGAGATTTAGGTGTGCAGAGTGTGTGCACAGGGGAGGCAAGGGGTCAGGAGTTCATTGCCTCTTCGAGAAAGAGAGCAGTGAGGCATAGCTCCGCCCCTGCAGGGGCGTGACACCCAGCAAGGCTCAGATTGCCTGGCTTCAGGTGGTTAGGCACACGGCAAGAGACACCACTTCTCATCCTTTACAAGTGATGGAAGTGTGTGTGTGTGTGTGTGTGTGTGTGTGTGTGTGTGTGTCTACCACTGGAAACTGGCCTCATGCACATGTGTAGCTGCTGTTGGATGCTGTATCTGCGGTCTGAGAGTGTGTGTTCATCTACGAACTTTGAATGTAATGCTGATTAACACACACACACACACACACAGCCAGACACACACACATGAAGACACCCTTTCACACTCCTATGAGCTCTCACCCTCTCCCTCTCTGTCTCACGGTGTGTGTCACTCTGATCTAGTTTATGCTGTGTCAGTGTGATCCTGCCCGGCTGATAATGGACAAGTGTGTCACCAATGAGAGAAACACACATGAAATGTTTTCCTGTATGAACAAATTTTATGCTTAATGCCAGTGACCTGGTTTTGTGAATTTTAATGTAGGGCTGTGTTGTGTGGGTGTGTGTGTGTGTGTGTGTGTGTGTGTGTGTGTGTCTGTGTGTGTGCGTGTGTTTTAAGAATTAATGGTCTTAAATGAGACAGGGCAGAGTCGAGGAGATCAGCACATAGAAGCACTGCAGTTTCCCTGTGAAAGAGAAACAGGATTTACATTAGATATCAGAGTCCCCCCCCCCCCCCCCCCCCCATCCTGCAGCAGACACATGGGTCACACGGGCCAAAGTGAACACAGCCCTGCCCTTTGGGAAACAGACCCTGAACGAATGTCCTAAAGAGACAGACCCTGAACAAATGTCCTAAAGTGACAGACCCTGAACGAATGTCCTAAAGAGACAGACACTGAACGAATGTCCTAAAGTGACAGACCCTGAACGAATGTCCTGAAGAGACAGACACTGAACGAATGTCCTAAAGTGACAGACCCTGAACGAATGTCCTAAAGAGACAGACACTGAACGAATGTCCTAAAGTGACAGACCCTGAACGAATGTCCTGAAGAGACAGACACTGAACGAATGTCCTAAAGTGACAGACCCTGAACGAATGTCCTAAAGAGACAGACACTGAACGAATGTCCTAAAGTGACAGACCCCGAACGAATGTCCTGAAGAGACAGACACTGAACGAATGTCCTAAAGTGACAGACCCTGAACGAATGTCCTAAAGAGACAGACACTGAACGAATGTCCTGAAGTGACAGACCCTGAACGAATGTCCTGAAGAGACAGACCCTGAAAGAATATCCTAAAGAGACAGATCCTGAACGAATGTCGTAAAGAGGCAGACCCTGAACGAATGTTGTAAAGAGACAGACCCTGAATGAATGTCCTAAAGAGAAGACCCTGAACGAATGTCATAAAGAGGCAGACCCTGAACGAATGTTGTAAAGAGACAGACCCTGAATGAATGTCCTAAAGAGACAGACCCTGAACGAATGTCCTAAAGAGACAGATCCTGAAAGAATATCCTAAAGAGACAGACCCTGAATGAATGTCGTAAAGAGACAGATCCTGAACGAATGTCGTAAAGAGACAGATCCTGAACGAATGTCGTAAAGAGGCAGACCCTGAACGAATGTTGTAAAGAGACAGACCCTGAACGAATGTTGTAAAGAGACAGACCCTGAACGAATGTCCTAAAGAGACAGACCCTGAACGAATGTCCTAAAGAGACAGACCCTGAACGAATGTCCTAAAGAGACAATCCCTGAAAGAATGTCCTAAAGAAACAGACCCGGAACGAATGTCCTAAAGAGACAGACCCGGAACGAATGTCCTAAAGAGACACACACTGCAGATGTACCTCGGACATGGTGGAGACACGGAGACATGACAGAGACATGCTGGAGACAAGACATAGACACTGAAAACATGCTGTCCCCCATTTAATTTAGATAAAAACAGAACAAAACCCAAACGAAATAAAAAAGTGATCCTACAGGAGAGACTGCAACATTTTGAAATTGGTACTTTTTTACAGACCTCACTCGACAAGCACTGCCATAACATCAATCAATCGTTCAATCAAAATGTATTTATATTGCACGTTTTACAACAGTTGTTGTCACAAAGCAGCTTTACAAGTGTCCGAGTCCTAGCCCCCGAGTGAGCAAGCCAGGGTAACAGTGGCAAGGAAAACTCCCTAAGAGCATGAGGAAGAAACCTTGAGAAGAACCAAGACTGGGGGGGTATGTTGGTTAGATGTTATGACGGGCTTAAATAGGTGTCCTCCTTAGTCTTCAGTAAAGTCTTACTACAAACATCTGAAAAATCAGTAGTTCCATCCTGCCTGTGATTCACACATCAAATACATGTGTCAGATAAGCAAACACATTACGCTCGGACTCAGGGGAGGCGGGGTTAATGGGGTTTGTCTCCTAGAGACACAGCATCGTGCAGAGGTTAATCCCACACACAGAAGAAGAGACCTGTGTTGTAAACACAGGTTAAATAACATTCTTGGTCAGATTTCTCCCTCAATGTCTGTTATAGGTCTGTTATAGGTCTGTTATAGGTCTGTTTTGGTGTATTGTCAACGTGTGTGTTTTTTTTTCATGGTACTGAACTCTGGATTTTAAAGCACACGTCTCCGAGCAACAGCCAAAAGTGCATGAATCTGTCAAAATCTGTGCGTGTGTGCGCATGTGCATGAGACTGATATGAGTTCTGAGAGGGAGGAAATGTTTGTGTGTGTGTGTGTGTGTGTGTGTGTGTGTGTGTGTGTGTGTTTTGGTGAGTATCTGTTTAACTGATTAAACTTGTAATGGATCCAGATTGTATAAATCTTTTCCACACACACTTTCTCTCTGATCCTGTCCGTCTGTCTCATTGCCTCTCTCCCTTTTCATCCAACAATCCTCTCACACTTTTGGCTTTCTCTGGATTCCCCCCTCACACACACACAGTCTCACCCTTTCTCTTTCCATCTAGCATAATATCTCTCCTTTCTCCTGCTCTGTCCTCCTCTCTCTCTCTCTCTCTCTCTCTCTCTCTGTAATTACTGTCCCCTTCTGATAGGATTGTTTTTCTCAGGTGAGCACTCACCGTTTCCATCGCCATGGGAGCAGCCCGACACTAAATTATAACTTCTGCTTGACGGCAGACCTGAGTGGGAAAAAATGAAAGTGAAAGCGAGGGAGAGAGAGAAAGAGAGGGAGAGAGAGAGTGTGTTTGTGTGAGATAGAGATAGAGAAGTGAACATCTTAATTGTTTGTGTTTGTTTGTTTGTTAGCATCATGGGTAATTGGTCCGCTGGCTGAGGGAGCGTGAGTAACTACTGTGAGTTGTCCATGCAGAAACAACCCCTGTTCAATAATTGGGCTCCATACCTGCTGTTTCCACACACACACACACACACACACTCATTCACGTTAACAAATACCCACACATTAAGACATCAACACACACATACGCGCACCTGCCAGCCTGTTCACCTGAACAAAAAAAAGACACAAACTGTGTGAGCGAAGCCACCGCTCTGTTTTGGTGTGTGTGTGTGTGTGTGTGTGTGTGTACATGTGCACGTGTGTATGAGTCCGCATGCGTGTTTGTGTACATGTGTATGTGCACGTGTGCGTATGTGTGTGCACGTGTGCGTATGTGTGTGTGTGCACGTGCATGTGCTCAGGTGCTGGTTCTAGCTTGGAGGGTCTTGCCTGGACTGCGGGGTTTGATTTGGACCGGCGCCTGCACACCACGCATCTCTCATCTCTTTCTCAGTTGTTCTAGTTCAGTCACGCAGACTCCACCAGTCTGCACTGCTTCACAGGCTTTGAAAGGCAGTTCAAATGCATCTCAAATCTTACTCAACTGAGATTTGAGTTGCGTTTGTGCGAGCTGACCCATGTGTGCATGTCTGTAACACCAGCATAACTGTCGGGGCTGTTCTATAAGATCCTTGTAATTTAATTTGGGATTTCAGGGAGAGCTTACAGTACCAAGGTCCTCATCTCCAACCTTGGTAATTACAAGACGAACAAAATGTTCCAGTAGTAAATGGGAAGCAATGTGTCTTGGCGACTTTGGGGACCAAATGCTTTGAAAAGGGAAAATGAAATAAATGAAAGGTAATGGCCTTATCTACTAAAGGATAAGAGAGACTGGTAATGAGTAAGTACAGTTTCACTGGGTTTTATTACATGAGAGACCTAAAACTACAGCTATCAACCTGCTGCTCACCTTAACCCTCCGATGAGCCGTGCTAATTCCTGAATATGGATTATAATGGGGTGAATCTGAGAAGTGGCTAATAGCATGTAGGTTGGTAGAGTATAGATGTGTAGAATGGAGTTTAGGTGGGGGAGGAGTATAGTTTTGTAGAGCAGAGTATGGTCGAGTATAGGTGTGTAGAATGGAATCTGGTGGAGTTTAGGTCGGGGTGGAGTATAGTTTGGTAGAGCAGAGTATGGTAGAGTGTAGTGGAGTCCTGGCTGGACTGGGTGAGAGGAAGTCAGAGATGGACGAGTGCTGACATTTTTATGACTGTGTGTTTGTTCTTCAGGCCAAGCAGAAAATGGTGCTGTCACATAAAAGCCAGCAGAGCAGAGAGACTGAGAGAGAGCGAGAGGAAGAGGAAAGGGAAAGGAGGAGAAGAGAAGGAAAGATAGATGGGAATGGACTCAGAGCTGCTACGTTCCAAATCATCCCCTTGTTCTCTATTTAAGTAACTAGAGACTGAAGTTTAGGGATATTATTGAATATTATGTTTACAAGCTTTTGTTACACACAGACTTTGAAGTTAACAAAGCATAAAATACACACAAACTATATTTGCTAGGTTGCTTGTTTTTGTGCATGTTTAATAAGTTATGCTTTTATAAATCCTGAACACTTGCTTCAACAACTTGATTAAACCTGTTTGATATTAGCTGTGTTTGCACTCTGGCATGCAGCAGACTACTGAGGACAGTAGCCCTAGCTTTTTGGTGCATTGTGGGATTTTTTATACCCTCTCTTTTATGATGCATTGTGGGATTGTTCTAGGGCATGAATCATCGAGTGCACGGGAGAAAAAAAAATTGAAATGGGATGCACAAGTAAATGATAGGGCCCTATATAGGGAACAAGGAACTGATGGGAGAGTCTGAGCTCCAACACTTTCCTGTTGACTTAACAAAGCATTCTTGGATACTACTCTAATTATAACTGAACACATAATACTTTGAACAGAAAACTTGATGTTAATTAGAATAACTCTGGACCCAAGTGGACTATTAAACCTTGATCAACATCCAAACACAGTGGACTATTAAAGCTTAATCAGTTCATACACTACTTTTATTGATACACAAAATGAAATGAAAGCTTGTCTGTGCATTTTAAACATTGGCCAAATATTGTATATATTAAATATAAAATATTGTTCTCTGTTTTGTGATGTGATTATTTTGGTGATATTATGGTAATAAAGTTGTGTGTTCGTTCCTTTGAGGGATACACAGAGAGTTATTTTAGGAGTTTTTCCACTCATTATATAGAAGCACATACTATTCTTCACACAGATCTTATCATAATATTATTAAATTACATAATAAGAAATGACAAGACATTGTGTCAGTGTAGTCAATGTCAGGTCATAAGGGTTTGGGTTTGAACTGACCAATGATGCTTCCTGTAAATGACTCTTATGACATATTAGGTGTAATTACTGTATATTTGTTATTCATGGAGACTTTGGTCAGGTCATGGGAAGAATATGAAGGTTGTGGGTGGAGCCTTTGGATTGTGGGAATCCAATCATGTGGGTTGTGGGCGGGCACAAGGGTTGTACAGTCACAGAAGATGATCATATGCTGGGGATACCTGAAGCATTCAAACGCCAGAGTTTTCTCTGTTAAACCCATTAGCAAACCCAAACAAAATCAGCACCGAGTTGTCTTAGTGAAAAAATGTACTGCCTATCAAGAGAAAATGAAGGAAACGGATGACTAAAACTGTAAACTTTCCATATTTTTATTTCCCATATAAGGAACTTTTTCCTTACTGTTATTTCAAGCAGCAGTATTAATCCGTAATGCATACATAATACAAATGCAGTTTAATGACAGTTAAAGTGGTGTAGATAAAAACACAAGATAGGAATCTTCCCCAAGCTGAATCAGACTAATGGGGAACGTGATGATTAGTGTGGCGGTACGACTGGAGAGAGAGAGGGAATTCTTATTCATTCACTACTGTACAATTTAATGTACACTAAGGGCTAACTGAATGAAACTGAAAATGTTGATGGGCAACTCTTTAAAATTATTATTATTATTATTATTATTATTATTATTATTATTATTACTATTAGTATTATATACATGGAGCTGCGAGAGAAAAACTGAAAGACGAAATACAGCGAGACAGACATTCTTCTTTAGATTAAATCTGTTGAGGCATAACAGTGAGATCAGAGACAGACCATAGCTCACCATTTGTGTGTGTGTGTGTGTGTGCGTGTGGTCTCCTGCTGTGTTTGACTGACGGTGATATTTGAGTGCTCACACTGATGAAATGTGTATGTGTATCTGTGTATATGTGTGTGTGTGTGTTTGTGCAAGAGAAAAAAGTTAAATAAGCATACCAAGCCACCTCTTCATCTTTCTCTCTCTCTCTCTCTCTCTCTCTCTCTCTCTCTCTCACACACACACACACACACACACACACACACACAGATTTATGCATCAGTCCCACATGCATATGCCATTAAGAATAAACCAGTCCTACAACCGCTCTCCTTTCCTCCAATCTCCTTCTCTTCTCCTCTCTCCTCTCATCTCCCTCCAATCTCCCCTCTCCTTCCCTCCCCTCTCCTCCCCTCCCCTCTTCTCTCCTCTCCTCCTCTCTCCTCCCCTCCCCTCTCCTCTCCTGTCCTCTCCTCCCCTCCCCTCTACTGCCCTCTCCTCCCCTCTCCTCTCCTCCTCTCTCCTCCCCTCTCCTCTCCTGTCCTCCCCTGTCCTCCCCTCTACTGTCCTCTCCTCCCCTCTCTTCCCCTTCGCTTGTTCTTTTTCTCTCTTCTCATTTGCTACATTTGGTTTTGGCTCTCACAGGAAACTCGAATGTTCACACCTTAGAGAAAAATTCACTTACAGTAAACTAAATTTTGAGCCTTTTGAACAGTGTTTTCTGTTAATGGTCAGGCCATTTCTACGTGGTGTTTTATCTTTCAGTAGGGATTACAGGGTACTGCACACTGTTGATCCAGGTGCGTTGTGAGGGGAAAGGCTTTTGAAAAGGGGAGTTCACATATTAAAAATGTCTTCAAGACTCCCTGAATTCTCACCTCCTCTCCGTTCATTAAATTCCACGGCACCTCATTTTACGTCCACCCATAGCAGCCCCAGCAAAAACGGAAGCAGAAATGGAAGGAATATCTGGAGGAGGGGAGGGACAGGGGAGAGAAAAACAGACAGCTTGGCGGGTATTTATTTGAGAAGGAAGGAGAGGGAAAGGCAATTGGGCTTGTCCAGCTGGAAGTATTTCTAATCCTTCAGAAGGTAAAGCACTCTGCCTCAGCCCTGCATTAGCCCTGCCTCAGCCCTGTGTTAGCCCTGCCTCAGCCCTGTGTTAGCCCTACCTCAGCCCTGTGTTAGCCCTGCCTCAGCCCTGCGTTACTGCCTCAGCCCTGCGTCAGCCCTGCGTTAGCCCTGCGTTAGCCCTGCATCAGCCCTGCGTTAGCCCTGTGTTAGCCCTACCTCAGCCCTGCATCAGCCCTGTGTTAGCCCTGTGTTAGCCCTACCTCAGCCCTGCGTTAGCCCTACCTCAGCCCTGCGTTAGCCCTGCCTCAGCCCTGCGTTAGCCCTGCCTCAGCCCTGTGTTAGCCCTACCTCAGGCCTGCGTTAGCCCTGCCTCAGCCCTGTGTTAGCCCTGCCTCAGCCCTGCGTTAGCCCTGCCTCAGCCCTGTGTTAGCCCTGCCTCAGCCCTGTGTTAGCCCTGCCTCAGCCCTGCGTTAGCGCTGCCTCAGCCCTGTATTAGCCCTGCCTCAGCCCTGTGTTACTGCCTCAGCCCTGCCGCAGCCCTGGGCCAGTTGTGCGGTGGTCCCGGGCAAGTGGCCACCCGGACCCTCGCTTGGCAGAGGGTCAGCTTTGTGTTAACGCTCTCATTACATGTCTGTCATTCTCCCGTGCGCACGACAAGTGCAGATGTTTATGGCAGGTCATTTGCATACATAACTGTGTGTGTGTGTGTGTGTGTGTGTGTGTGTGTGTGTGTGTGTGTGAGTGTGTGCATGCACATGCTCGCGTGTGTGTGACTGCATCTGTGGGTTTTGACAAAGAGGACATCGCGTAGACTGCATTTGACTCAGATCATCCATATGTGTCACCAATCATTCTGTCGTTTCTCTCTCTCTCCCACACGCATAAACATGTGTGCATGCCAAATTACTGCCTGGAACACCTGCGTTATTACAGGTTCTTGACAACATTAAGATGTAGGTAATGTGCGGCTAACATGAGATTCACAAAGTGGCCGATGGTCCTTGTATCTTGGGGATGTGATACACATGCACCTAGACAAGCAGAAAGGTCTTTATCTTTACCACACAAACAAATACCCCTCTGGACTGTTTAATTTATGAAACTTACACGCCTGTCTCCCGGTCGCTAGGTAACGGACACTACCTGCCTCAGATTTGTGATGCACAGGTGTAAATTTCTGAGATTGGTTTTGCGTGTGTGTGTGTGCGTGAGCGCAGTGTCATGGTGTTTTGCATATATTTCATATATTTCTCATGATTTCGAATGAGGCTGATTGGCCAATCACAATGCGAATGCATATATGTACACACGCATCCGCTCAACAAGCAAAACAAAACCAACAACCAGCCAGCCAGCCAATCAGAGAGGTCCTGGAGCGCTGATTAGAATCTTTCCCTCTGTGAATTGCACTTGGTCTTTCTCTTCTCTCTTCTCCTCCGCTCTCTCTTCTTTCATCTCCTTCTCCATTAGTTTCCCCTGCTGTGGGGGTAGCAGAGCAGCTGTCTACACAGCTCCCCATTACCCAACCTGACCTCACTACCCTTCTCTCTCTCTCTCTCTCTCTCTCTCTCTCTCTCCCATCTCTCCCTTTCTCTTTCTCCCTCTGTCATCTCTCTCATCTCTCTCTCCTTCTGTCTCTATCTCTCTCACTTTGCTAATGGCCTGTTGCTTGTCAGAGCAAGATCCACTATTAGACATCGTACAGGATCGTCGATGATCAGACTGTGTGTGTAAGTCTGTGTATGTGTGTGTGTGTGTGTGTGTGTGTGTAACCACATGCTGGATTTTTATATTTGCTGCTTTCTGTTCAGTAACAGACAGCATTACTCATAGTGCCATATGTGATTTTGTGTGTGTATATATGTGTGTGTGTAAATGCAAGTGTGCACACATGCAAGTGTGTTTGTGTGTGTGTGTGCACACACAAGTGTGTGTATGTATGTGTGTGTGTGTGTGTGTGTGTGTGTGTGTGTGTGTGTGTGTGAGCGTGTGTGTATGTGTGTGTGAGCGTGTGTACACACCATGTGCTGGCTGTGATAAGCACTTCGCTCCTCTTTCCCTGAATCTCTGGCTTCACACCAAGCGTTCCAACCTCTTACCTGAAACTCTCTCTCTCACACACACACACACACACACACACACACACACACACACACACACACACACACCTACACACAGAGCAAGTGAAACTTTGTGCAAAGAGGTGTAGAATAAAAGGATATTTGTTTTCCTTGTTTTCCTTGGCCAGACGTTTGTGCAGTACTTCCTGTTTCCACCGCTGTTCAGCTTGGTCTCCCGTGGCTAGCTGAGATAACAAGCATCTGGTGGAATACTCTTACAACGGCGAGGACTTTCACCTTTGACCTTTACAGCTTTACTTTTGCTGCATGTTTAAGAGTCAGTGTTACACTAATTTAGAACCAGTTTTCTCACCCACCTTGTAAACCTTTGAAACACCAAATACTAATGACCTACAGAAGTGTCGTGAACTGTATTATACAGCCGGTCACCATAGAAACAGTTTGTTAGCCGCTCCTGTTGCCCTTTTGTGATATTTTAGCATATACATATTATTATTACAATATTAATAAAGTAACAGCTATTTTTATGCTCAAATGCTTCATCATCTTTGTTGCATTTTTTATATAATCCAGTGTTTACTTCTGTGGTAAAATACTCCTCTATTTTCTCCCAGTGTTTGTGCAAATAAGATTATTGCACATTTAGAGTCAGATACGAATAATAATAATAATAATAATAATAATAATAATAATAATAATAATAATAATAATAATAATAATATTACAAATCAAATTTAAACAAAACTAATAAAATAGTTCAATAATGAAAAAAAAACATAACTATTGCAATTTTTAACTTGCCAGGACATTCGACAGAATGATCTGAGCCTCTACTGATCATGCTAAATTATTTACATCACATTAAATATGTTTGTACATATAATGTCGTCATTGAATTGAATAACCTGATCCCACAGGTGGGAAATTCAGTTTTTTTATTTTTTTAATTTTTTTATATGTATTATGATGTAGTATGATGTATTATGTTGTAATTATTAGAAACCTTTTTGTCTGTAAGTTTCCGAGCGTCAAGGTGTGTTCGATCCGAAAACAAAAATAAAATACAAACGAAATTTGCCAAACACTGAACGAGACACGAAAATAAAAAAAAACCCATGCCTGATTGGAGAAACTCACGCCTCAAAACAATAATCAACAAAACACGCCTGAAAAGAAGAGACAGGTGCTACAAACACCTACACACACCTGACACATGAGGGCTGTGTACACAGACGCACATGGTGTCAAACACAGGAATAAAAGCAACCTACAGCCACGTGGCGGGGCTCTACCACGTGTACTTGGGTTTTGGGCCGCATCCCTTGACATCATCGACATTTATTTTTAGCATCAAAATCCAATGGATTTTATATAAACTTCCAAAAAGAATTATTAGTTCTAACCTCTATTCCTAGGCTTAATTCTAGTCCTACATGTAACTCAGATTCGGTCCACTTTGACATGACTATGGCAGT
>NW_027506962.1:184867-199867 GCF_052324685.1 Brachyhypopomus gauderio
CTGGTCCTCAGGGGAAGCCCAGCACTTCATGGTCCCTCCACTGCAGCCCCAGTGGAGTTTGGTAACAGGGCAGGAGCGTTCATCATGATGCTTCAGGGCTGCCGGTCCAAGCAGTGTGTGTGAAAGCACTCTCCATGTGTGAGGGAGACCAGGCAGGTCCATACTATAGATTAATGTAATGAGCTGCAAGCCTGTTAGTTTACAGTTGTAACAAATGAGCCCTGCCCCCCTACACACACTCCCCCTCCTGAACACCCCCCCCCCCCCCCCCCCCCCCAAACCAACAACAACAAAAAGTGTATTTGAACTCATACATTCTGGGTACATGTGTGTATGAGAACTTTGGGAAAATAGATTTTCTTTTGGTGTTTTAAGTATTATTTCTCAACACCACCCCCCCCCCCACACACACACACACACACTTACACACACACTTTCTGTCCCCCCTCTTTCCCTCCTTCAATTGCTGTTTAGTGATTAGTGTAGTGCTTTGACTTCTGTTCCTCATTCACTAACTTCATTTGTCTAATGATGGAAGCACACACACACACAGACATACACACTAACACACGCGCACACACACACACACACACAGACACACACTTCTTACTCTTGCTCGCACTGTCAGGCCACCTAATGCCATTAGTGTATAATTACTCTACTTAAACAATGTATGTGTGTGTTTGTGTGTGTGTGAGTGCTTGTTCTTTAGCACTGTGCTTTTCTGTGTGCGTTTGCAAGAAACTTACATACCAACAGAAATGACATGCACACAAAATATTGAACAGCAGGCTGTGATGGTTTGTCCAAGGCTAGTCAGTAGGGCTATTCTTGATCTCAGGCTAATCTGTAGGGCTGTTCTTGATCTCAGGCTAATCTGTAGGGCTGTTCTTGATCTCAGTCTGGGCTGTTCTTGATCTCAGGCTAATCTGTAGGGCTGTTCTTGGTCTCAGGCTAGTTTGTAGGGCTGTTCTTGGTCTCAGGCTAGTCTGTAGGGCTGTTCTTGGTCCCAGAACTAGTATGTAGGGCTGTTCTCAGACTGGTTTTATAGGCTGGTTGCAGGCTAGTGTGTTGTGCCAGTCAGTCTGAGATGCACTGGTCTGTTGGGATGTTGTTCTGGGCTAGTTGTTTGGGCTCATTTCAGGTCAGGCGTCATGGCTAGTGTCTTGACCTGCTTGGGGGCCACTCGGCGCTGCTAGACCTGCTCCAGTCGTATCAAGGTCTTCGTGTCCACTTTGGAAGGATCACCAGGCTTAACCTTTGAATTAGACTGGATGGGATGTTTACAGCATGTTACGCCCCATTTCATTGGTTGGGAGGCGATGATTGACAGCTCTAGTTCCCCAGACGTTGGCTGTGCTGGTCTGGCCGCTGTTGTCCTGTGGAAGACCAGAAGTGTAGTAAAGTCAAGTCATGCTTCCTTCCTAAAAATAAGCTTCTCCCTTCTGAGGAGATGGAGTGAGCCGGAAGCACTCAACCTTTACCTTCCCTGTAAAGAGTATGAGGCATAGTATGTGCCCGCATATGTGTGTATGGGCTTTTTTAACTCTGTGGGGATGGAAATAGTTTGACATTGTGGGGACATTTAACAAGTTCCTGTGTGTTATTTTTATTTTCAAAGGACCAAAAGATTTCTTTCTGAGGTTAGGGTTAAGATGAAACTTATAGCTAGGTGTAGGTAATAAACTAGTTAATGTAACAAACTAGTCAATGGAAGTAATCGTCAAAGATACAAGACCCAGTGTGATTGTGGGTATGCGTGTGTGGTGTGTGTGTGTGTGTGTGTGTGTGTGAGGGGGGGGGGGGGTGGGGGGGTTGATTATTTATGCGCACTTAAGCTTGAGAGCTTGGGCTTCATGTAATTCACTGGAAGAGGATCATTGGAATTGCAAATCTCTCATGAAACACAGACGCACAAACACACACACACAAACACACACACACACACACACACACACACACACACACACACACACACACACACACACAAACAGACGTACTAGACCAGCAAGAGTCCAGCCAGATGCAGTTTGTCTCTGAGGCAAAAAGCCGACATCTGGGCAGTCGGCCAGCAGCCAAAAGAGACAGAAAACACACACACACAATCATAAGTAAACATAAGTGGAGACTCCGAACACCTCTCTCTCTCTCTCTCTCTCTCTCTCTCTCTCTCTCTCTCTCTCTCTCTCTCTCTCTCTCTCTCTCTCTCTCTCTCCCTCTCTCTCTCTATCTGTCTGTGTTCTCCTTCATATCTCCATGTCTAGTCTTACCTTCCAGAATCTGCCATCTTTTCGTCTCTTTGTTTTTCTTTCTTCTGCATCTCCGCTCCAACTTTCACACCACGCTACCATGCGCTCTTGGACCTCTCCTCCCCTCCTCCCCCCTCCTCCCCCTCCTCTCCTGCCCTCCCCTCCCCTCCTCCCCTCCTCCCCTCCCCCCTCCTCCCCTCCTCCCCTGCTTTCCCCTCCTCCCCCCCTCTCCTGCCCTCCCCTCCCCTCCCCTCCCCCCTCCTCCCCTCCTCCCCTGCTTTCCCCTCCCCTCCCCCCTCCTCCCCTCCTCCCCTCCTCCCCTGCTTTCCCCTCCTCCCCTCCCCTCCCCTCCCCCCTCCTCCCCTCCTCCCCTCTCCCCTCCCCTCCCCTCCCCCCTCCTCCCCTGCTTTCCCCTCCTCCCCTCCCCTCCCCTCCTCCCCTCCTCCCCTCCTCTACTGCCCTCCCCTCTTCTCCTCCCTTCTTCTCCATACCCTTCCTCTTCTCTTTTTTCCTGGTGATTCACACACACTCACTCCCTCCACATCCTTCCTTCTCTCCCTCACGCCTCCCCCTTTTCTCTCACAGCCACGCACCCTATAATTCATCCCACCATCCCCACACGTCCTTCTGCATGTTGCTTCTTCTTTTCTCCATGTAAATCATTTGTTTTCATCTATTCTCACTGCCTATTCCTCATCCACCCATTCCTCTCTTCCTCCCTCTTCCTCCCTTCCTCCCTCTCTCTTTCTCTCAGTCCCTGCTGTTCCACAGGTTTTAATATTAAATGAGATTTGAGAGCAGCTAGTGAAGTTGCCCTAGAAAGGCAGCCATTGGACTGCGATGGGACATAAACCCCTTACCCCAGGAGCCGAGCGGGAGAGACACAATCTCTCTTCTTCTCTAAAAACCTTCTCTCCACACACTTCCTCCTTTCCCCTCTCTGTCCATCACTCCGTCTCAGGGGTTAAGAGGAATGAAATGGTCTAGTAAGTGTTGAGAGAGATAGGTAGAGAGAGAGAATAAATGCATACATGCAAATGTTTTTTTTTAATCAAAAATTATACTTTACAAATAACTCTTGCATAGTGCCAGAAATCAACATCAACAAGAACTATAATAATAATAATACATAGTTTAAATGTTAGATAGTGCACATTATTGCTGATGTAGTGATTCCACAGTAGATACTGTCAGCAAAATTTCCTATATAACCCCTCCCCAAAAGATACACACATACTTACCCCCAATTTTACCCCACTCAGGCATCCACCTACCACCTACCATCATCATTTCATACCAGACTCATTCTTTCTCTGCCTTCCTCTTCTCTCTCTCTCCCCATCTCTCCCCCATCACACACACTTTGTCTCATCCGTATCCTCAAGCCATCAATTACTCAGATGCCAAAACCATTTCCCCACTGCAACACATGCAAACACACTCCCAAAGCAAATAAAACAGTAATAATAAATAAATGAATAAATAAATACATAAGACCCCTCAAATTCAGTCCATCATTCTGCCTCAGACTCATACATCTATTTACATCGCACACACAATGCATTACTCAGGCCTATTTGATTGATACACAGAGCTTACACCAGAGCTTATATCAAACACGGAGCTTATATCAAATACAGAACATGATACGTTTCCAGCCACATGGTTCAGGCAACAATATACATGTATACAATGCCGAGAGAAAGACAGAGAGAGAGAGAGAGAGAGAGAGAGAGAGAGAGAGAGAGAGAGAGAGAGAGAGAGAGAGAGAGAGAGAGAGAGAGAGAGAGAGTTAATGCTCTGTCAGGTTGCCAGACTAGAGTGAGATGGTCGTTTCCCAACACCGTCGGCCTCTCCGTCAGCTTGATCTTTTATTTAATATGTATTAACTGTATTACTACAATACTGCCCTCTACCTTATCTTATTGATTAGCCTTTCATCTCCTTTTTATGATCTGTGGGTTCTAATCACAATATGACTGTGCGTGTGTGTGGGGGGTGAAAGACGAAACAGAGATGACTGTGAAGGAGAGAGAAAGGTGAGAGAAAGAGGGACAGAAAGAGAGAAAAAGAGAAAGAGAGGAAGACCACATGTTAGTGCCCTGTCAGGCTGCCAGATACCATTACCAGTGAGCGTTTGCTGCTGTCCGTCAGGCAGATGAATGAAGAGAGGGAGGAGGAGATTGGGACAGGGGACTATGTGAAGAGAGCTGGGTGGAGGTGAGATGGGTGGAGGTGAGCTGGGTGGAGGTGAGATGTATGGAGGTGAGATGTATGGAGGTGAGCTGGGTGGAGGTGAGATGGGTGGAGGTGAGCTGTATGGAGGTGAGCTGTGTGGAGGTGAGCTGTATGGAGGTAAGATGGGTGGAGGTCAGATGGGTGGATGTCAGATGTATGGAGGTGAGCTGGGTGGAGGTGAGATGTATGGAGATGAGATGTGTGGAGGTGAGATGTATGGACGTGAGATGTATGGAGGTGAGATGTATGGAGGTGAGCTGGGTGGAGGTGAGCTGGGTGGAGGTGAGATGTATGGACATGAGATGTATGGAGGTGAGATGGGTGGAGGTGAGATGTATGGACGTGAGATGTATGGAGGTGAGCTGGGTGGAGGTGAGCTGGGTGGAGGTGAGATGGGTGGAGGTGAGCTGGGTGGAGGCGGTGTCAGAGGCAGCTAGACAAGCTTGGAGGATGAGATGTGTTGATTTGGAGGTTTAATGTAAACAGAGTTGATAAAGAGGACGAAAGTTTAGGAGAGGTAGAGGGGGTGTGTACTAGAGGAGGTGTACAGGTGGGGTGATGGAGGTAGGAGTGATGAAGGGTGGAGTGATGGAGGGTGGAGTGATGGAGGGTGGAGTTATGGAGGTAAGGGTGATGGAGGTAAGAGTGATGGAGGGTAGTGATGAAGGTGGAGTGATGGAGGTAGGGGTGATGAGGGTGGAGTGATGGAGGGTGGAGTTATGGAGGTAAGAGTGATGGAGGTAAGAGTGATGGAGGGTAGTGATGAAGGTGGAGTGATGGAGGTAGGGGTGATGAGGGTGGAGTGATGAGGATGGAGTGATGGAGGGTGGAGTGATGGAGGTAGAAGTGATGAAGGGTGGAGTGATGGAGGGTGGAGTTATGGAGGTAAGAGTGATGGAGGTAAGAGTGATGGAGGGTAGTGATGAAGGTGGAGTGATGGAGGTAGGGGTGATGAGGGTGGAGTGATGAGGATGGAGTGATGGAGGGTGGAGTGATGGAGGTAGGAGTGATGAAGGGTGGAGTGATGGAGGGTGGAGTTATGGAGGTAAGAGTGATGGAGGTAAGAGTGATGGAGGGTAGTGATGAAGGTGGAGTGATGGAGGTAGGGGTGATGAAGGGTGGAGTGATGGAGGGTGGAGTGATGGAGGTAGGAGTGATGAAGGGTGGAGTGATGGAGGGTGGAGTTATGGAGGTAAGAGTGATGGAGGTAAGAGTGATGGAGGGTAGTGATGAAGGTGGAGTGATGGAGGTAGGGGTGATGAAGGGTGGAGTGATGGAGGGTGGAGTTATGGAGGTAAGAGTGATGGAGGTAAGAGTGATGGAGGGTAGTGATGAAGGTGGAGTGATGGAGGTAGGGGTGATGAAGGTGGAGTGATGGAGGTAGGGGTGATGAGGGTGGAGTGATGAGGATGGAGTAATGGAGGGTGGAGTGATGGAGGTAGAAGTGATGAAGGGTGGAGTGATGGAGGGTGGAGTTATGGAGGTAAGAGTGATGGAGGTAAGAGTGATGGAGGGTAGTGATGAAGGTGGAGTGATGGAGGTAGGGGTGATGAAGGGTGGAGTGATGGAGGGTGGAGTGATGGAGGTAGGAGTGATGAAGGGTGGAGTGATGGAGGGTGGAGTTATGGAGGTAAGAGTGATGGAGGTAAGAGTGATGGAGGGTAGTGATGAAGGTGGAGTGATGGAGGTAGGGGTGATGAAGGGTGGAGTGATGGAGGGTGGAGTTATGGAGGTAAGAGTGATGGAGGTAAGAGTGATGGAGGGTAGTGATGAAGGTGGAGTGATGGAGGTAGGGGTGATGAAGGTGGAGTGATGGAGGTAGGGGTGATGAGGGTGGAGTGATGAGGATGGAGTAATGGAGGGTGGAGTGATGGAGGTAGAAGTGATGAAGGGTGGAGTGATGGAGGGTGGAGTTATGGAGGTAAGAGTGATGGAGGTAAGAGTGATGGAGGGTAGTGATGAAGGTGGAGTGATGGAGGTAGGGGTGATGAGGGTGGAGTGATGAGGATGGAGTGATGGAGGGTGGAGTGATGGAGGTAGGAGTGATGAAGGGTGGAGGTGGAGTGATGGAGGGTGGAGTTATGGAGGTAAGAGTGATGGAGGTAAGAGTGATGGAGGGTAGTGATGAAGGTGGAGTGATGGAGGTAGGGGTGATGAAGGGTGGAGTGATGGAGGGTGGAGTGATGGAGGTAGGAGTGATGAAGGGTGGAGTGATGGAGGGTGGAGTTATGGAGGTAAGAGTGATGGAGGTAAGAGTGATGGAGGGTAGTGATGAAGGTGGAGTGATGGAGGTAGGGGTGATGAAGGGTGGAGTGATGGAGGGTGGAGTTATGGAGGTAAGAGTGATGGAGGTAAGAGTGATGGAGGGTAGTGATGAAGGTGGAGTGATGGAGGTAGGGGTGATGAAGGTGGAGTGATGGAGGTAGGGGTGATGAGGGTGGAGTGATGAGGATGGAGTGATGGAGGGTGGCGTGATGAAGGTAGGTGTGATGGAGGGTAGTAGATCAAAACCACAAAGGGCCCTACAGCTGCAGTGGCAACTCCAAGGGTTTCCTTCATAGATAGTGTCACGCTCCCTCTGACCCGTACGTATGTGCACAGACTACAGGACACACACTGGGTCAAATGAGAGGGAGACCATGTGAGGCCACAGCAGTGCTGTAAACACAACAAACTCATGTAGAACTAGAAACACAGCTACCGGACCTACAAGAAGAATTCAAAACGTTCTGAGAATGACTCACCATTAGAAAGGCTTCATCCTGGCATGTGAGGACGAATCTTTATCTCTTCAATAAAACTCATCACCTCATCACTGTCCTATTCTAGAGACATTAGTCATGATCAGACACTGAAGACTCAAGATTCGCATGTTCACTTTCTGCAAGTCAGTTTGGTAGGTCTGTGCATGATTTATCTTTGTCTGCAATTTCAGATTTGCCAGACAGGTCTCTTTCAGCCAGACAGGTCTCTTTTATAGCGGGCCAACCACCTCCACAGCTTTGATTAAATCAATGGCAGCAAACATGGCCCTGTTTCCAGTCTGCTCGTCTCAGCGAGAGCCCTCTTTCGTCCTGCGCTACATCAGCCACCGGCTGCTTGCTGCAACACATTCAGACCAGCGCGTCTGATTTTTGAATGCATTTGTTCTCATTAAGTTCTAGACCACCAATAATCACCTTCCCTCAGAAGGGCGGCCTCACTGATAAGTTAAACAGTGTCTGCACAACCATATAAAAATAAATCATTTGCCTCAAAGCAGCGGTTAGCAGTGTAAATCCCCACTAAATCAAGTGTGTGTGCTACGCAGGGCGCCATTCAGCTGGGGGATTAACTTCATCAATACAGGCCTGTGTTCCCTTGACCTGACGGGTTTTTTTTGGTACGGCACCGTTCACAACAGCTGTGTATGACACCAGGTCCGTTGGTGCAGTCGTCGTGTTGTCCGGAGTTGAGCCGCTTCGCTCTACAGTTTGCCTATAAAGCAGATGCGTATCAAGGTCAATGCTTTGGTGAAACATTTACAAGGACATAAAGTGTATGCATGCGGTTTATTTATAGATTTATTTCAGTCTTTAATACCACGCAAATTCACTTCTTCAGCGACTTCTGGACCATAATGTAAATGGAAGGTTTCATTCATCGGCTAAAGGGCTTTCAAACCATTTGCCAACATATGCTACGTTATAAATTACATTTTTTTCTGAAACAATCCTACAAGTGTCCCAACAAGATATTCAACAAGGTTCAATGATTTACGTAAAGTGAGGTTGTGATTAATTGAGATAGAACCAAATAATTTATCTTCAATAGTGATGAATCTGTTACTGAGGAAGAGTAACTCCATCTGCATGGTCAAAACCTTCGGGATGTTCCAGACACCGTGCTTAGGGGGGCTGAGGGAAAAGGTATGAAGAAGTATGTCATATTTTACTCCCATGTATGTCATTTCCTTGTGTGGTACTCTGTGTTTTAGGAACGCTGACTAAAGTCTTTGCAAAAGTATAAATTGAGCTGTTTGTGGAGGTGGAGCAAGGGACCTTGGACTGGCAATCATGCATGAAAATATTAAAAGTGATTGAATCTCAGCTCCATGTCTGGGGTTGTTATTCAAGAACACCACATAGTCTCAGCAATCTAGCTGTCAGCATTGTGGGTTGTTTTAAGTGCCTGTGGACTTTACTGGATAAGGTGAGCCTCACAAGTAACACCGCTGTTATCTGCACAAAAGCAATCCAACAGGTGCAGGAAACAATCCTCAGGAAACCCAAAGGGTCTGGAGTGTGTATGGACACATTACAGCGTCCATGTCAGTCTAAAACAGATCATTCTTGTTTTTTAACATTGGACACCTTAGTGTATAATGCAGGATACAGTTAGCTAGAGATGTTAAAACAAAATGGAGAAATAATAGACAGGCAGCACAGGTGGTGGTCTGACCTTTATGATGAAGCTGTGAACTGAACGAGGGCAGATACGTTGAGCGACGCCACGTTTAAAGAGTTTGAGCCTCCTCACTCTGGCCAGTGGGTCAGAGGACCAGCAGCCAAAAAGAATCTGTATAAAATGTTTTATTCCATTGGCGGATCATCTGTTGAATAAAACCAGACAAGTTTAATGCTTTAGGCTGTGTCTTACTGCATTTTGTATGATAATTCTGTATGTTTTAGTCATTATATTTGAGATAAAAATCAAAGGAAAAAATTTCAGCCTTGGTTGGACAAGAAAATTAATTCAGCTCAATTCGGATCAATTCAGCACTGAGTTGAAAAGTGATTCTCCAGGATGTCTTGTTCAAGAAAGTGTTCTTCTATATTACTTTTGTGCAACATATATTACATAATAAAAGTCATCTGGAGTCCGGTCCACACTTATATAAAAGTACTTGGTTAAATTTATTTTACTCACAATCTCTGACAAAACCTTTTCACCCATCAACTGTGAGAGAGGTAAGACTTCCATTACCAGCCTTTCCCCAAATGAGTTATGTGTTGCCTAGGAAATGACTCAGATGGAACAATCAAACCTAGCAGGCTGTCCTGATGTAATTCCTGTCACTCAGTGAGCCAAACCTTTGAGTATCACCCTTGAAGGCAGATCTTGCTCAGATACATAACTTTACAGTGCGAACAACACTTTTTAATGACAGTGTTTACACTCATTTTTATACCAATCTCGTAAGCACATTGATCGGACCCATTCCACATGTTCTGGACGTGCACTGCTGTCTGTGACGATCATCAGGAACGTGTATATCTCAGCGATGAAGAAAATGGAGGCAAAATTTCCATCCAAAGAACTTTGCAAACAAAACAAAACTCGTCCTTTAGAGGGAAAGTACAAAAGCCAGTTTCTTTTGTTCACCATTTTCAAGTTTCCCTGCTGATGCGGTAAACAGAAAAACATTTTGATTTCGATTGTGGCAAGTCAGGGATCCTCTACTAATCAAATAATTTACACCCTCTATGTGGATAACAGCAGGTCAGAGCCCCAGATCGGTTCTGGAGGTGTCCGTCTGCAGTGTCTGATCTGATCCTGTAGCGTCACGAGCAGCTGGTTGTGATATAGCAGTCATGTTCAGTCCCTTTGTGACTGACTCCTCACCATGTGAACAATGGCCAAGAGGCACTGATAAGAGATTTCTGAGCAGTTAGCTAGACTAATGTGGCCAGCCTAGCTAGATTTTTGTTGACCAAGCTCACTTGTTACATTATAAAAAGTAAATTTATAATAAATGAAGAACAAACAGATGTACTATCCTACTCAACAACTCTGTTATGTTGTTATGGTAATTCTGCTACCAAGCATCGGCTGGGTAGCAGGCTAATTTCACCTCTCACTGGTGTAGGGTCAAGGTCAACTACACTGTTGGTGGTGTCATTATCTTTGTAGGTTTTGTCCAGAAGTGACCTACCTCTTTACTTAAGAGGCTTTGCTCCTCTTTGCTCTTCAAGCAGTGTTTTCAACCTGCTTGAACATTTTGTCAACCAAACCTGGAGCAGTATGACTCCTCTCCATGGTTCGTGCGTTCCATTATGGCCACGTCATCGTGCCATTTGCTCTACTTTCCACTGGACCAAGAAGCAAAATAATAAGGTAGTTTCACCAATCAATAATCATCTCTTTTATATAAACAAACACTGAATAAGCACTTCTCTCTCGTCAATCAATCATGCAACCAATACTTCAAACCCCTCCCTCCTCCACCAGCCAATGAGTGGACCGCTCACTGGTGCCTCGTGCAGACCTGGGTGAAGGGTTGAGGAGCACAGAGAGGATGAGCAACGCTTCCACCAGAGAGGTCTAGAATGATGTACACCATTACACACACACACACACCGACACATACACACACACACACACACACACACACACACATGCACACACATAAAAGCACACATAATGTGTGTTAAATTACTAATGTAAAAAGCAATTAAAACCGATGCTCTCCACTTTCCCACATAAAGCTGTGTGTATTTTCTCGCACGCACACACAACTTGCACCTGTTCACATTCGTTACATTTTCACTTCCCCACACACACTCGGGTTAAGAGAATGCTTCGTTTTTTTTCTTCCAGAGCGGCTCTTTGGGAGGGTGCTGTTCCTGTCTTTCATTCGGTTCCGCTCTTCTTCCAGTCATCTGTTCTGCTCATCTCGTGTTCCTCACATCTAATCTTGCTGAGAGCATCCTCTGGCTAATTCTCTTTAGCTCTCTCTTTCTCTCCTCTTCTCCCCTCACTCTCTTTACATCCCTCTCTCCCACTCCCACTTCCTCTCCAACTCTCTCACAATACACTCATGACCTCTTACCATAGTTTGATCTTTATTGTTAGAATCCTCTGACATTTGTCTTGTGTGTCACAACAGCTCCTTACATACAATACACATGTCTACAACTCCACATGACACCTTCACGCATGCATACAACAAAACAACACACACTCCACAGGACACCTTTACACGTGTACAACACAACACACACTCCACAGGACACCTTCACGTATACAACATACTTATACATTACATTATACTATCCAAAATGACACATTACATCCTAGAAATATTTGTACGTGTTTGACTATATTCACTATGTAGGACTATATTTAGTATGTCAAGATATTCTGCATGTAGTACATCATAGACTGGATAAAATGCTACTTTCCTATATGTGAATATAAAACCATTATCTACAGGTAGTCTTACTATCTGCAATAGATTTATAGTAGTCTAAAAATTCAGCTCCTCAGTTTGACTAAGAGACAAAAGTACTACATCACACAGTAATGTATTACTCTGTATTACAGTGTAAATCTGCAATAAAATCTGATAATCATCCTCATAGGATCTCAACCATTGAAGTATATACGGCGATGTATCTTACTACAGATAAAATCTGTATGAACATACTATGATAGTATTACATCTTTACCAACAGTAGGGTATTTATAGAACATTACCTTAATTTGCATATAGATATAAGTGTAGGTAGAGTCCAAAAATTACTTATTTTGTCGTTTGTGTTTACAATAAGTGTACCAACCAACCTAGTAACACAGCTGAAACAGAATCACGTGATCTCCTTCAATGATATGTCCTCATAAGGTGGCCCTAATCCTGACAGCATATGGGGCCCGTGTAAAACTTCTAGGGACAAAACAGACCAGCGTTTCAGCTGCATCTTGTGCACTATAGTCATGTTTAGAAGCAAACAGGTGTCTACCAAGTTTCCTGTCTCTTGTCCTGTGATGCTGAGTTAACCTGATGAGTCATTAAATGTAACCTGGGCAAGATTTCTTAGGAATTTATGTAATATGATATGGTTACAGGGATGGGGAGTATCTGTGGAAAGTTGGAAAACCATTAGCCAAGCTGGATCCAGTTCCATTGTAAACAAAACAAAAATCATTTTTCTTTATTACTGTAACACATTAAAATGTATTTAACACACCAACACATATGCGTATGTGTTTTTTTTTCTGTGCAGACTGTTTGGTACCAACACATTTATCACAAAAGTTCCTATTTTCAAACCTTGAAAAATGTAAAAAAATCCAAATTCCACTTTCTGTTGGAGCTGCTTCCATGATGAGAACATGCGTGTGAAGCTCTGTGTTCTGTCCCAGTCTCCTGGCCTCTGCGTGGTGACGGCATCCTCCACATATCTCCTACGCTCCATTTCAGCCTTTCTCATCCTTCTTCTGGTTTTCTGCCAGGTTCTCAATGGCCTCCACTAAATAACAGTTTGCCTAGTATTCTTCATGATATACACCTCATTGTTTCTATAATCTGTCTCTTCAACTTTCCATAATGTTAAGCCATTCCACCACAGAGCTTCACACACACAGACACACGCTCACACACACACACACACACACACACACACACACACACACACACACACACACACACACACACACACACACACACACACACACACACACACACACACACACACACTCCCTCAGAAGAACTGTTTCTGTCTCCTCTTTTTCCGGCTGAGTGGTCATCACCCCTGCCTGCTTTGGGGGATCAGAACTGGTGTTTTCTTGCACTAACCCACGTGCTCACTTCACTGCTCTGGCGAGACGTGGGCCGAGACCGCCGGCCCTGAGCGTTCGCAAGTGACTACACCCTGATGGGACTACACCCTGATGGGGGCGTCCTGCCGTCCCAACTGGCCAAACTTTCCATTACGATGTCGGTAAAGTGGATCACGAGAAACTAGCACGAATCTGGCATCTTTCTTTATCAATAACCTTGTACCCACACTCTAATACTTCTTGTCCCGAACAGACAGTGAAGGACTCCCGTATAAGATGTTTTCTCTCAGAACTTTCCACACTATACCAGATTTCAACATTTTTTCTAAACTCTATTGTGCACTATTGTACACTGTAATTGGTCCCTGTGTGTGTGTGAGTGTATGTGTGTGTGTGTGTGTGAGAGAGAGTGCATTTGTGTGCACTTATACAATTGCAGACAATTCCCGACTCTGATTGTTAAATGTCGATATTGTAAATGATTGTGCATAATATGCACAATTGGTCAGTCACCCTCCACTGGCCAGTCTGACCACAGAGCCACTGCTGACTGGACACCTCTTCTGTGTGTGGAGGCCCGTAGTGGTGGAGGCGTGGTTACGGGTGTTTGACTGGTATAAGCCATGCACCATTAACACTAGCTATCTCCCAGCTCTTTACCGACGCTTCACTGCTGACTGTGCGTGTTAGCTGGACATTTCTGGATGGTTTAGCACTCTAAGCTCAGTAGTAACACACTGGCAGAGTGGCAGTAATTCCAGCAACACTGCTATTACCCAACACAACACTTTTAGCTGCAGAACCACCAGGTTGTTCAGACTGGACAGAACCACTAGTGTGTTCAGACTGGACAGAACCACCAGTGTGATCAGTCGGTGGTCCTGTGGTTGACAAGTGACCAGCGAAGAATGTGATGTGATGGGGCACAGCCCCCCTTACACAGTCACAGAGAACGTACTCGTATATGATAATATACTCCATAATACGCTGCATGCTTCTATATGATGTATTACATTATATCGTATCAATAATGCATGTGAAGGAAAATGCAGCCAGCCATGATCAGCTCTGACCCTTCCCCTGTCTGATGCTACACAGTGTTTTATCAATATATATATCACTCTGACCCCTCCTGCTGTCTGATGCTACACAGTGTATAATCACTATATATAACTCTGACCCATCCTCCTGTCTGATGCTACACAGTGTTTTATCAATATATATCACTCTGACCCCTCCTCCTGTCTGATGCTACACAGTGTATAATCACTATATATAACTCTGACCCATCCCCCTGTCTGATGCTACACAGTGTTTTATCAATATATATCACTCTGACCCCTCCTCCTGTCTGATGCTACACAGTGTATAATCACTATATATAACTCTGACCCATCCTCCTGTCTGATGCTACACAGTGTTTTATCAATATATATCACTCTGACCCCTCCTCCTGTCTGATGCTACACAGTGTATAATCACTATATATAACTCTGACCCATCCTCCTGTCTGATGCTACACAGTGTTTTATCAATATATATCACTCTGACCCCTCCTCCTGTCTGATGCTACACAGTGTATATTCACTATATATAACTCTGACCCCTCCTCCTGTCTGATGCTACACAGTGTTTTATCACTATGTATCACTCTGACCCCTCCTCCTGTCTGATGCTACAGTGTATAATCACTATATATCACTCTGACCCCTCCCACTGTCTGATGCTACACAGTGTTTTATCACTATGTATCACTCTGACCCCTCCTCCTGTCTGATGCTACAGTGTATAATCACTATATATCACTCTGACCCCTCCCCTGTCTGATGCTACACAGTGTTTTATCACTATATATCACTCTGACCCCTCTTCCTGTCTGATGTTACACAGTGTGTATTATCACTATATATCACTCTAACCCCTCCCCCTGTCTGATGCTACACAGTGTTTTATCACTATATATCACTCTGAC
>NW_027506962.1:219911-244911 GCF_052324685.1 Brachyhypopomus gauderio
GGAGGGTGTGTGTGTGTGTGTGTATGTGTGTGTGTGTAAGGCATCATTTAGCAAAGGTTTCCTGCTCTATAGAAGGTGGGATTTGCAAGGCTATGATGAGAATCTGTTCTGTGAGCTGAATCTGTTCTTTTTGAAGAATCAGTTCTGTGAGGAGAATCAGTTATATTGGGAGAATCAGTTCTGTGAGCTGAATCATTCTATTTGGAGAATCAGTTCTGTGAGGAGAATCAGTTCTATTTGGAGAATCAGTTCTGTGAGGAGAATCAGTTCTATTGGGAGAATCTGTTCTGTGAGGAGAATCAGTTCTATTTGGAGAATCAGTTCTGTGAGCTGAATCAGTTTTGTTTGGAGAATCAGTTCTGTGAAGATAATCAGTTCTATTGGGAGAATCTGTTCTGTGAGCTGAATCAGTTTTGTTTGGAGAATCAGTTCTGTGAAGATAATCAGTTCTATTGGGAGAATCTGTTCTGTGTAGAGAATCAATTCTATTGGGAGAATCAGTTATATGAGGAGAATTAGTTCAACTGGAAGAATCAGTTCTATAAGGAGTTTCAATTCCATAGGGAAAGTCTGGACTAAGAGTCAGTCGTGTTGCATGAGTTAAACTTGTGTAGTTTCTACTGGGAGATGTGTAAGCACTGATTTACATTTCTGATGTATTTATTGCATATTTATTTAGTATTATCTGACCAACACCCACTATTGGGACTGAAGCTGTTAAATGGCTTTTTAGGCATTTGAAAGTATGTCAAATAGGACTAGGAGTCTCTCTCTCTCTCTCTCTCTCTCTGTGTATTTTTGTCTCTCTCTTTCTCTCTGTCTGTCTCTCTCTGTTTTTTTATTGTTGTTCTGTATGAGGACAAGTTGGTCATGTGTGTATGTGTTCATCATTGCACCAGATGAATGGGGAGTGTACGGAGGCCTGTGTGAGTGTCTCTGACCAGTTGTCCAATCCCAGAGCCACAGTCACGCACTCTCTCTCTCTCTCTCTCTCTCTCTCTCTCTCTCTCTCTCTCTCTCTCTCTCTCTCTCTCTCTCTCTCTCTCTCTCTCTCCCTCTCTCTCTCCACACACACACACACACACACACACACACACACACACACACACACACACACACGTGGGAGTTTGTTCCTTTTTTGTTTAAAGGTTTTGTATTCAGACTAGCCGCTTTGCTTTGATGAGGAAAAGAAGTGTTCTGTTCAGAGATTCCAGTAGACTACAAAAAACAGCTTCAGGGTCAGCCTTTGTGTGTGTATCTTTATATGAGAATGAGTGAGATTAATACAGTGTGAGTATGAGCATGTGTGTGTGTGTGTGTGTGTGTGTGTGTGTGTGTGTGTGAGCACGCACATAGCTTTGCAAGGCTAAGGAGAATCAGTTCTATCAGGAGAATCAGTTCTTTGAGAAGAATCAATACTATTGAAAAGATCTGTCCTATGATGAAAATCAGTATTATTAGGAGGAACGGTTCTATTGGGAGAATCAGTTCAGGGTGAATCTGCTCTATAGGGAGCGTCTGTATCAGGACAGGTTGGTCCTGCATGCATTTATAGTTGCACCAGATGAATAGAGAGCGTAGACCTGTGATGTATGGGGAGTTTAGACCAGTGAGATGGCCTTCACCAGTGTGGGTCAGTCTTTATTTGACATGTCCTTTATAGAGAAGGACCATATCCTGGCAGAGAATGATCTCTTCTAAAGAATCTTATGATCTGTTCTTGTGATTTGTTCTCAGTGATCTCCTGTTGTTCTGAGATTAATCTTACTAAACAACATTACTACAAATCGCATTTGAATGAAGACTCTTGTCACGTGTGTTTGGTTGTGTAGCACGCCGTTCATGCAGGTCATTCAGGGTGTTTGTCAAGACACAGGTAAAAGCATACTGTAGTAAAGTATAAATAGTTTTCCAATGCTTATTTTCTGACCTCTCTCTCTCTCTCTCTCTCTCTCTCTCTCTCTGACACACACACATACACACACTGACTGGTTGGCTTTACACAGCCGTGTGTCTGTGATGGACAAGTGTCAGATATCAATACAAACAACTTTAGGACTAAGCAATATCATTAAAAAATTAAAGAAGAAAGAGCTTGTCAGTTTTGTAATCGCCTGCTCTTTTAATCAGGGAAACTTCAATCTTCTATCATCCATCCATCCTAACTACTGTATCTATTTTTTAATATTTATCTCTCTTTTATAATGCACGCATGCAAGCCAACTCTTTATATTTTCACTTTCACACAGGACTGTAAGACAACCACAGAGGGAGCTGAGCAGCATTCTGGATAACTGGAAACACAGAGGGCGGGGGGGATATTCCCTCTATCAGCCAGATCCATAGAAGGTCAAAGGTTATGACCTCGCCGTGAACTCGGCACACGCGTCTCTGTCTCTCTGCGTCTCTCGCGAGTCCCCATGTTCCACACGTTCCCCAATAAGTCCAAACCCCAGTCCCCCATCTCCCTGGAGAAGACCTACTCCTTAACCGCCCACTACGACGACTTCCAGGAAGTGAAGTATGGCAGCCGCTACAGCAGCAGCACTCTCAGCAATGGCATGAGCCTGCACCTGGGCGGCTCCCTCGACCGCTCTGGGCGCGGCCGGGGTGGGCGGGACCGGAGCTCCGGGGGCGGGGCTAGTCCGGGGGGCGGGACGGCGGAGAGGTGGAGCCGTCGGGAGATCTGCCTGCTGTCGGCGCTGGTGTTCGCGGCGGGCGTGTGCGTGATCCTGGGCTGCATGCTGGCGCTGAAGTTCCTCTCGCTGGAGGCGCAGGACGCCCAGTGTCGGGAGGACTGTCGGGCTCGCCGGGCCCTGCTGCGGGCGGCCCGGTTCGTGCAGGGCAACATCGACGCCAGCGTCCAGCCCTGCCACGACTTCTACAGCTTCGCCTGCGGCGGCTGGTTACGCCGGCACGGGATACCGGAGGACAAGCTCAGCTACGGCATCATCACGGCTATCGGTGAGCAGAACCAGGAGAAACTGCAGCGCCTCCTGGAGGAGCCAGTGAGAAGAACAGGGCTGGACAGTGCTGAGAGGAAGGTACACACAGTCTAGTTCTCTGTCCAAAACACACGTGGACACTTTAAATCATAAAGCACTGCAGAGAAAAGTTGTTTTGTTTTAGTTTAAAGAGGTAGATAGCAACATTTTCCTCCCAACAGTGTAAGTAGTTAGTGAGCTGTGCTTAAGTTCCTAATGTAGCGAGTCTGCTAACTTTCCCTTTAATTTAAAAAAGTCTTCTGAGTTTCAGTTCGATGCTTTGATCTAAACTGCCCTACTTTTAGGAGACTTTTGTGGCCAGGAGTTACACATGCGAGTGGTCTCCACATCTCATTACAATTCTTATATATAATCATGTAAACATACATACATATAAACACAAACACCATCATACATTTCAAGGCCTACACTTGTATATTTGGGAACTAAAAATAGTGCTTAACCTCTATAGTCTTTAACTTCTTTCTCTTGTTCAAATCCCGCCCCCCAGGTCAAAGAGTTCTATCGTTCCTGTGTCAACATCCGTGAGATTGATCGGCTCGGAGGAGGGCCGATGATGGACGTGATTGAGAGTTGCGGTGGATGGGACTTCTCTGGAGCTCCGCCTGGAGGGGCGGGCTGGGAAAGTGGCTCCGCCCCTGTGAGACCTGACTTTAATGAGATGCTCTATAGGACACAAGGGGTGTACAGCACCGCCGTCTTTTTCTCCATCACCGTCAATGTGGATGACAAGAACTCTTCACGAAATGCCATACGTGTGAGTGTGGGTCTGTGTGTTAGAGCGTATACCGTATAACCTGTCCCCACAATGATTGTGTTATTTGGTATTACACAACATCTGATGGTGTATGTGTGTATGCATGTGTGCGTGTACATTCTAGGTTGATCAGGAGGGTCTGACACTGCCAGAGAGGACTCTGTACCTGGGTCAAGACGAGGACAGTGTGAAGGTACAAAGCATGTAGAAGTGTGTGTGTGTGTGTGTGTGTGTGTGTGTGTGTGTGTGTGTGTGTTCTCAGCACAAAAAAGGGTTGCGAGGAAGGCAAATAAAATCATGGATAATTACCATGTCAGCAGTCTTCATAAGGGATAGTGTTTCTTAAAGCTTCATGATTACATTTCAACTGAAAGGGCAAAAACAATTATTTTTGGTTACTAGGGTTAGGTACTTCAGGAACATTCTCATTGCATTCTATCATTTGCATTAGTTACACATTTAATACATATGGGACATATATATGACTGCATGTCAAATGAGTTATGAAACCTATTTAACACACCATGCAGATGTATGTGTGTTTAGGAGACGTTTATAAAATGTGTGCTTAATCAAAAATCCTTCTGCTTCTGCTCATCCTGTGCAAAAATAATCAGAACAGCACTGAGAAGATGCCATGACCCTTCTTACACCTGAAGGGAGACTAGGGCTAATACTCTAGGCTCCATGCACCACCATCAGTTCCTGTAGCATTGTAGGCTCCACCCACCATCACATTCTTATGCACTGTAGGCTCCACCCACCATCACCTTCTTTAGCTCTTTAGGCCCCACCCACCATCACCTTCTTAAGCTCTGTAGGCCCCACCCACCATCACCTAATTTAGCGCTAGGTCCCGCCCACCATCAGCTTCTTTAGCTCTGTAGGCCCCACCCACCATCACCTTCTTTAGCTCTGTAAGCCCCACCCACCATCACTTTCTTTAGCTCTGTAGGCCCCACCCACCATCACCTTCTTTAGCTCTGTAAGCCCCACCCACCATCACCTTTTTTTTTTAGTTCTGTAGGCCCCACCCACAATTAGCTTTTTAACTTTTTTAATTTGTCCTCCTTTTTTCATCTTTCTTCAGTTTTAGTTTTTCAGTTTCCCAAGTATTCTCTATAGCCCCTTCCCTCCCCTTCTATAGCCCCTTCCCTCCCCTTCTATAGCCCCTTCCCTCCCCTTCTTATAGCCCCTTCCCTCCCCTTCTATAGCCCCTTCCCTCCCCTTCTATAGCCCCTTCCCTCCCCTTCTAATAGCCCCTTCCCTCCCCTTCTATAGCCCCTTCCCTCCCCTTCTATAGCCCCTTCCCTCCCCTTCTTATAGCCCCTTCCCTCCCCTTCTTATAGCCCCTTCCCTCCCCTTCTATAGCCCCTTCCCTCCCCTTCTATAGCCCCTTCCCTCCCCTTCTATAGCCCCTTCCCTCCCCTTCTTATAGCCCCTTCCCTCCCCTTCTATAGCCCCTTCCCTCCCCTTCTATAGCCCCTTCCCTCCCCTTCTATAGCCCCTTCCCTCCCCTTCTTATAGCCCCTTCCCTCCCCTTCTTATAGCCCCTTCCCTCCCCTTCTATAGCCCCTTCCCTCCCCTTCTATAGCCCCTTCCCTCCCCTTCTATAGCCCCTTCCCTCCCCTTCTTATAGCCCCTTCCCTCCCCTTCTATAGCCCCTTCCCTCCCCTTCTATAGCCCCTTCCCTCCCCTTCTATAGCCCCTTCCCTCCCCTTCTATAGCCCCTTCCCTCCCCTTCTATAGCCCCTTCCCTCCCCTTCTATAGCCCCTTCCCTCCCCTTCTATAGCCCCTTCCCTCCCCTTCTTATAGCCCCTTCCCTCCCCTTCTATAGCCCCTTCCCTCCCCTTCTATAGCCCCTTCCCTCCCCTTCTTATAGCCCCTTCCCTCCCCTTCTATAGCCCCTTCCCTCCCCTTCTATAGCCCCTTCCCTCCCCTTCTTATAGCCCCTTCCCTCCCCTTCTATAGCCCCTTCCCTCCCCTTCTATAGCCCCTTCCCTCCCCTTCTAATAGCCCCTTCCCTCCCCTTCTATAGCCCCTTCCCTCCCCTTCTTATAGCCCCTTCCCTCCCCTTCTATAGCCCCTTCCCTCCCCTTCTATAGCCCCTTCCCTCCCCTTCTATAGCCCCTTCCCTCCCCTTCTTATAGCCCCTTCCCTCCCCTTCTATAGCCCCTTCCCTCCCCTTCTATAGCCCCTTCCCTCCCCTTCTATAGCCCCTTCCCTCCCCTTCTTATAGCCCCTTCCCTCCCCTTCTATAGCCCCTTCCCTCCCCTTCTATAGCCCCTTCCCTCCCCTTCTATAGCCCCTTCCCTCCCCTTCTATAGCCCCTTCCCTCCCCTTCTATAGCCCCTTCCCTCCCCTTCTATAGCCCCTTCCCTCCCCTTCTTATAGCCCCTTCCCTCCCCTTCTATAGCCCCTTCCCTCCCCTTCTATAGCCCCTTCCCTCCCCTTCTATAGCCCCTTCCCTCCCCTTCTATAGCCCCTTCCCTCCCCTTCTTATAGCCCCTTCCCTCCCCTTCTTATAGCCCCTTCCCTCCCCTTCTATAGCCCCTTCCCTCCCCTTCTATAGCCCCTTCCCTCCCCTTCTATAGCCCCTTCCCTCCCCTTCTATAGCCCCTTCCCTCCCCTTCTAATAGCCCCTTCCCTCCCCTTCTATAGCCCCTTCCCTCCCCTTCTAATAGCCCCTTCCCTCCCCTTCTATAGCCCCTTCCCTCCCCTTCTATAGCCCCTTCCCTTTTATCCCTGTCTCACATTCTCTCCGGCACACTCTCTTTTGTATATGCTCCCCCCTCTTTCATTCCAGTCCTCCATCTCTCCATCTGCGTTGTCTGAGAACCATCTGTCATTTTCCTTCTCCTCTTGCTCCCCCGCAGAGTGTTTGGGTCCCTAATTGATCGTGTCACATCTGCGCCATGTGACCCGCTTATGATGTCAGCTTATGATGAGGCGTGCTGCATTAATGATGTCACAGCTGTGCTTCTGGTCTCGCACTGATGAACTCATGCATATGACAATAGTCAACTTGATGATGTCACGGTTGGCTATTTGCTCCGTGAGCTTCATTATAATGTATCACTAGTCATCTTATGTCAATATGACTTATTATTAATTAATGGATTATGATTTCTGTGTTTTTGTCTTGTGTTGATGATGTCAGATTCTAGCAGCCTACAAGGCCCTTATGGAGAGGCTGCTAAGCATGCTGGGAGCTCACAATGCCACCGTTAAATCCCGTGAGATTTTGGACCTGGAAATGAGGCTGGCCAATGTAAGTTTCACCCATTTTTGGACGGGTGTTTGGGAGGTCAATTGTCCTTGTTGGTTTTATCCGTGTTAAGTGTGCATTCAAAAATTTTTGTGAATTCAGTTTCCCATTGTGTGTGTGTGTGTGTGTGTGTGTGCGTGCGTGTGTGTCTGCTCTACTCCAGATCACTGTATCAGAATTTGATGAGCAAAGAAAAGATATTAGTAGCATGTACAATCGAATCACACTAAAACAACTCCAACGGATGGCTCCTAGTGTAAGTACACACACACACACACACACACATGGAGAGAGCGACATACAAACACTTTCTCATTCTTTGTCTTCCTTTATCTATCTCTGTTTTTAATGCATAGTACTTGTAAAGTCAGTGCGATGGATAAACTTAGAAATTCTGGGGAAGTCAGAATTTTCTATAAGCTGGAGATAGATAGATAGATAGATAGACAGATAGATAGATAGATAGATAGATAGATAGACAGATAGATAGATAGATAGATAGATAGATAGATAGATAGATAGACAGACAGACAGACAGACAGATAGATAGAGTCTCTATAGTTCAAGAGCACTGTGTGGAATTATCTCTAGGTAATTCAGATAGAAAGACAAAAAGCACCTGCTGGGGATGAATTTAATTATTTGAATTAAATTCAAGTAAATATAAATATGCGAAAATTAGAGTGCATAGAGTAGAACTGCAATACATAGAGCAGAGCAGAAATAATAGAGTTACCAATGCAGAAATAATAGAGTTAACAATGTAGAAATAAAAGAGCTACTAATGCAGAAATAATAGGGCTACCAATGCAGAAATAATAGAGTAACTAATGCAGAAATAATAGTTACGAAAGAAGAAATAATAGCTAGCAATGTAGGAATAATAGAGTTAGCAATGTAGGAATAATAGAGTTAGCAATTTAGAAATAATAGAGTTACCAATGCAGAAATAATAGAGTTACCAATGCAGAAAAAATAGAGATACCAATGTAGAAATAATAGTTACGAAAGCAGAAGTAATAGCTAGCAATGTAAGAATAATAGAGTTAGCAATGTAGAAATAATAGAGTTACCAAAGCAGAAATAATAGTTACCGATGCAGAAATAATAGAGTTAACAATGTAGAAATAATAGAGTTACCAAAGCAGAAATAATAGTTACCGATGCAGAAATAATAGAGTTAACAATGTAGAAATAATATTGAGTTACTAATGCAGAAATAATAGGGCTACCAATGCAGAAATAATAGAGTCACCAATGCAGAAATAATAGTTACGAAAGCAGAAACAATAGTTATCAATGCAGAAATAATTAGCAATACAGAAGATGATGTGGAGGCTGTGAAGGTGTGTAAAGGTATAAATACTTTTTAAGATGAAATATCCCATGAAATACAGTATAATAAATCTCCAATCTGATGTTTATAATGTTTATGATCCAATCTGAGTTAATGGCATCCATTCAAAAGACTCGATTCAATGCATATTCAGCAAAGTAGGTGGGTTTGTTTACACTTGTAAGCATTAGCGAGTTGCATAAAAGCAAGGGCTTAGGAAGACTGGGAGGGTTAGTGGGGCTTAGGGTGTATCCTACCACTTGGCCTATTGGCCTCTTTCTTCGGGGTGACTTTCAACCTCAGGATAGTTCAAACGAACCATTTCTGCACCACTGTACATCGCCCCCAATCGATCCAAATTTGCCATTCTGAAAACCCATAAAAAGGCAAAGGCTCACTTTTTAAAAGCTTGCCAGAACTAGGAGCTCCAAATGAGTTATAAATCAATACCGCAAAACTCAAATATGTCCCTGAGTAAATGGGAATTCGTTAGGAATTCAGGCAAGGAAAAAAAACGTATTTCAGGTCTATATGGTACAATGTGATAAGGAGAAAGAGTTCTGTGACATTTTAATGTTTATGAACATTCTTCACACCTGTGCCTCTCTCTCCCCCCTAGTTACACTGGAAACGCTTGCTGGATAGAATATTTCACGATAATTTCTCCGAGGAGGAAGAGATTGTGGTGCTGGCGACAGACTACATGCAGAAAGTGTCTGACATCATCAAAAACAGCTCTAAAAGGTAGGGGAGCATGGGGGGTGAGGGAGGAGGAGAGGGAAGAAGGGAGGAATGGGTGAGAAAGCAGGAAGAAAGGAGAGTTGGGGCAGGAAATAAATAAGACACAGAAAATAAAAGAAAGAACAGAGAACACATGTGTCTATATGTTCCAGTGTACGAATGAAGTACAAAGGATGTGATTTTGTTATTTGTGTATGTGTATGTGCACACGTATGTGTGTGTGTGTGTGTGTGTGTGTGTGTGTATGTGTGTGTGTGTGGTTAAGTGGGCGTGCTGTAGGTCGATACTAATCAGCCAAGGCACAGCTGAGGGGTCACGCAACAGTGAAACACCACAAACAACACACACACACACACACACACACACACACACACACACAACCACACGCACTCATAAGAAAAGAGTTCTTTTTGAGATTCCCAGAGAAAAACTTCATACACAATAAAATGTGATTTGTGTGTGTGTGTGTGTGTGTGTGCTTCAGGGACTTTCTGGTCAACTATGCTGCCAACAGCTTTCCAATTCAAAGTATTATCCCATGCATCCGCCTTTGTGTGTCTGTCACAATTGTAGTTTTAGCCCGTTTTGTAAGGTGTTTCCTTGCGTGTGTGTGTAACACTCTTTGGCCCATACCAAGGCTACCTACTCTTCCTGGTCTAACTCACTGACTCAACTCATCTTCTCTTCCCATCTGTTGTTTCACTCCCTTATTCTTGCCTCCCTCCAGTGCCACTACCTTTTTTTAGAGGTACAAGAATTTATTTTTCTAGTGTCCGATCATCATGCGCTAGTATAATAACACATTATAGCCCATAATATGCTCACAATGAAAGCTTCCTTCATAATCACCGTTATTATCATCACCATGGTGACGCCTACAGTCACAGCCAATCCGCTTTCATCTCCGCGACTCCGCAGTATGAAAGGAGGAATGACTTTTGCGTGTGTCTTGAATTCTTTTCTTTTGCTCTTTTCTTGTCTTTCTTTCCTGACCCTCTGTCCTTCCTCTTTCTTCCCTCTGACTCTACCTCTTGGCGCTGAGACGATGAAAGGATTCCCGCAGGCTTCTTTCCAAGTCTTTTTGTTTTCACTCCCATCCCAGTATTTTTCTCTCCGTGCGTCTTTCTTTTCTGTTGTTAAAGAATTGTCTGCCGTTGGCGTAACTTAACGCTGACTGTAGAATAAAATCAAAAGAGTCTCCCTAACGGTGCTAAGAGCTATACCACTGTGCTAAGAGCTGCGCTTTTAAGAGTGGCGCGTTTTCCAGCGCATGGCCTTAACCACAGCCGCTGTCGCCGTAATGTTGCTCGTAAATGTTTGATCTACACACAGTACCGTTTTAGATAACACTATTATATTTTCCCAAGCCTAAAAGGGAAGTTTTCTGTCACAAATGTAAAAAAAAAGAAAGAAAAGAGACAAGGCAAAATGAGTCAAAAATAAAAAATAAGACAGCACGTCATTTTACAAGTAAAAACTCAAGCTGTCAGTGTTCATTTATCTAAAGTGCTTTTGGTGAATTAAAAAATGGCAACAGTGCAATTTCCTAATCACCAAGAGTATAAATACTAATGCAGTTCTGACAGGGCCACTGTGACGTGGCGGCATGAAGACAGATAAATACCAAAGGAGAACCTTCCCTGCGCCGGGTCTGCAGTGACCCGCCATTCTCAGCCCCGTTCATCGCTAGCCTTTTCTGACTGGTTATCGTCAGCCTGGTGCACCATTCTCAACAGATCATTACACCTGACAAGATGGTGACACTGTTGAACTCTGCAGCTTGACAGGACAGTGCAGTTGAGGTAGTGACACTGCTGAATATGGCTGAAGACTCAAACTCAGCAAAGTATTACGACTTACAAGGAACTCCAGGAGCTCAGGACGTGAGGCTGATCCACTGCACTGAGTATCCAGCCAGCATCTAATCTCACGTCAGAAATCTGCTGCTGGTATAGAATTAGAGGAACGCCATCACCATTTATTGCAGACAGATGGTCTAAGCACTCATATTTAAATACACGCTCCTACGGTGTTGTCTGATAAGGCAGCTGACACCTGTGTGCGCAGAAGTTCATGTAAACAAGCACAAAGTATAAAACTATTGAAGTGCTTTGTGGGCAATTTACACATGCTAGGAAAGGGAGCTCTACATTGAACTTTTTTCTCTTGACAACCTACATAAATGAGATATTGGAATATTTGTATTGGGGCCAGTGGTCAGCTTTTGCTTATGGTGCCAAACGATGTTCAGTGGCTGGACGTTATTGATTTGTATAATGCGCATGAAATCTGTAGGTTTTGATCGACATAGATCGATGCTTCATACAAAAGAAAGGGGCGTTTGTCTTATCCGTATCGATTCAGCGCTGTTATGATTCGGCCTTTCTTTCATTCTTTTTTCTTTCTTTCTTTCTTTTTGTCCAACCTTTTTCTTTGACTCCTGGCACTGAGCATTATCTGGTCAATACTTTGGACTTGGCTTCATAGAGGGTTTTTTTATTTTCTGCATAATTGTCTTAGATTATAAACCGTGAAGAAGTTTCTCTGTTTTTCACCCTGTGCACGTGGATGTAATGGAGCCAGTCTAGAGTGTAATGCATTGCTGAGCGGCCCTGTGTGCGTACTGGCCAGGCTGGTGTGGTCTTCTGTCTCCTGGAGCCAAATTCTCTGAGGGCCAGTGACTTGGGAACGGGGAATCATTCGGGTTATATGGGAAATGGAGTTTCTAACTCTTGAGAGTTTGAGCTTGTGAAATCTATGACTAGGCAACATGATATACCAAGATGTTCTCCTGTTATGGATTTGTCAATACTTCTACCATGACCAGTATGCGTAGGACAATGAAGAGATTTAAACCAGTTAGAGACAGTCTGGAGACAATTCTCCAGGCTACAGAATTGCAAATGTTAGTCTATATTTGTAATGTTAGTCCACTATGACATTTTATTTATATGATATTTTTCGAATTACTTATTTTTGTAAATGACAAAAGCATTCTTTTGCACTGTGTCTCCTCTAACTTTTCAGAAAATCTCACAAAAACTACATATCACAAAATGCATGAGGTGAAAATGTCTACATTTGTCTATAAAATGTGTCATAACACTATGTGTTTGTCATATCATTCATCCTTATTTACATCTCAAGGAGCTTCTGGAGCAGTAGTGGAGGTTTAACCTTAGTGCTCTGGCGAAAGCATCTACCATCACTATATTTCTCCGTCTCTCAGCTCACACTATCAGTAGAGGCGTAGGGAGCGTGCGGCTCAGAGGAGCCACGGAGGAGTGAACTTCCTGACATTACTACAGGATGATGAGAATTAGGACAAGCGATTGACCATGTCTGTGTCGCGTCAGAGTCGATGTTAAATTGGTGATGTATTTCTATGTGCTGTCGTTCCCCAGTTGAACGTGTCATTTTGGTTTTCACCTGGCACGATTCTCCCTCTTATCAGATGAAACTTTTAGGGACTGTGGTGCTTTCTACATACATGAGGTGCGAGTGAGAGTGACTGAGTGTGTTTTGGTAACACGGCCATGAAAGCTTCCTGATTGTAGCGTTTTATGTGACTTTTCTGTGGAGATCAGTAGAGCACAGTCATTTTCAGCATATACTGTAGCAATGAAGTGTACTGATACAGTATGAGGAGTGGGTTTCTCTCTCTTAAAGACGTTTATGCTGCATACACAAACACATTAGAGAGGTTATACTGTTGTTTCATCATTCCTGTGGATTCTCTCTCCTGCCTTCTGTCTCTCTTGGATAGTCAGAAAATCCCTGATGGGGGGGCAGTGAGGCATCATTCAAATATACATGTACAAGTATTATGTTTGATCACTGAATTCACACGCAGATGAATACTGTACAGAATACTGTATATACACACACACACACACACACACACACACACACACAGTCGTGCCTCCCACACAATATATATCATTTATAAATGATCCACTCTCTTTCCACCCACAAGCGCGCACACACACACACACACACACACACACACACACACACACACACACACACACAACGGAGGAGATAGATAGCAGGTCAGGTTGCTCTTGGCACCTGGGTGACCCAGCTGAGCTACTTGAGGTCATCTTTCTCTTTCTCTTTCTCTTTCTCTTTTGCCATCTTTTCATTCTGTCCTTGCAGGTTTCTCTCCCCATGGGCATATTCATCAACTCCATGAACATGAGAACTTCCACACACATGGGGAAAGGAAATTCTGATCTGTGTGTATGTGTGTGTGTGTGTATGTGTGTGTGTGTGTGTGTGTGTGTGTGTGTGTGTGTGCCCTCTCTGTTAATGTGGTTCTTCATAAAGATTTTCTACACACATCCACGGTATTTATATGTACCCACGAGTGTGTTTTGCGCAGAAAGAGCTGAACAGCTTAGGTACTCTCAGGGAGGAAGTGTTTTTATTCTTAATGAGCTTCCTTCGTTCATTCGAATACATTAGTCTAATGAGCTTACTCGTTATCTCCTGCCAATGATTGGCTATTGTTTCTTCGTTAGAAAACATTTCTTTAATGCTCTTTAATTTAATATATGTTTCCATATGCCCACACAGAAACACTTACTACTAATGGGCAAAAACAGGTGACGAAAACAAACAGACAAAAAGTAAAGGGGTAAACATGTCAACAGCCCCCCTCACACCTGCTGTATTGAGATGTTATCAGTGCCAGGGAGGTGTGAATGGAGCGCTCTCTGTGTGCTCCTCTCTCTCCTGCTCTGCTCTCACACTCTCTTCTCCTCCGCTCCTCTCCGCACACGTGTCTTTCTTTCTCCGTCGTTACGAGACCCAAAGTTCCTCCTCCTTTTCATCTCTCCATCCATCTACCTCTCTCCCTCTGCTCTCTATTTTTACTGTCCCTTTCTCCCCATCACTTCTCTCCCTCCCTCCGTCCCTCCCTCCCTCCCTCTCTCTATCTGTCCCCCACCTCTCGTTTTCTCTCTCTCTTTCTGTCCCTTCAATCGAATTGTGTTCAGAAGTGCTTTGTTGGCCAGACAGACCCACAGCAGTGCCAAAGCGTGTTATGATTAAAATGCTGTCCACGTGTCAGAACTGAGACCACCTGCACGGAGAGCGCCAGAGGAGGTGACGTCACTCCCGCCGGGCTGACTAGAGCGGCCACATGCGCCTGCTTTTGTTTAGTATGACATTTTCCTTCTGTTTACATTTCAGACTAATTAAATAGGGCTTAATCTTTTTAGGACATTCAGTCGTCCATCCAACTGCCCCCTCCCCCCTCCCACACCACCCAAGGCTCCTCCCCCACTTCACCCAAGGCCCCTCCCCTCCCCCCACCCCCATGCCTCTCTAATGTTCCCTGTTTTTTTCCTTCCTTCTAGTCTCTGGCATTAATGAGATTTATTACTCATTTCTGGAACAGTATGTAAATCTCTAATACAAATTATCTAAATCTCTAATACAAAGGGTCCCCTCCACCTCTCTTGCTCTTAGTCTCTCCACACACACACACACACACACACACACACACACACACACACACATGTGCGTGTGTATACATTTACATATACATTTTACATTTACATATACATATATATATACATATATATTCCCTCCCTCTCTCTCTCCCTCCCTCCCTCCCTCACTCAGGGTGCTGCATAACTACATGCTGTGGCGTATTGTGGCTGCCCTCAGCGAGCACCTGTCCACAGCGTTCCGCAGCACCATCCACGAGTTCTCCCGGGAGATCGACGGCACAGAGAGGCAGATGGAGCTGAGTCGCCTGTGCCTCACGCAGACCAACAAGCACTTTGGCATGGCGCTCGGGGCTCTGTTTGTCCAGAGGCATTTCTCCTCCAACAGTAAGGCCAAGGTGAGACACATCATGTCATGCCGCAAGGCAGCACGGCACAGCACAGCAGAACACAGCACAGCACAGCAGAACACAGCACAGCAGAACACAGCACAGCAGAACACAGCACAGCACAGCAGAACACAGCACAACAGAACACAGCACAGCAGAACACAGCACAGCACAGCAGAACACAGCACAGCACAGCAGAACACAGCACAGCAGAACACAGCACAGCACAGCAGAACACAGCACAGCACAGCAGAACACAGCACAGCAGAACACAGCACAGCAGAACACAGCACAACAGAACACAGCACAGCAGAACACAGCAGAGCACAGCAGAACACAGCACAGTAGAACACAGCATAGTACAGCAGAACACAGCGCAGCACAGCACAGCAGAACACAGCACAGCAGAACACAGCACAGCACAGCAGAACACAGCACAGTACAGCAGAACACAGCACAGCAGAACAGAGTAGAACACAGCAGAACACAGCACAGTGCAGGATGACACAGCAGAGCACAGCAACAGAGAATGTAAGAGAGAATAGCAACCCAGCACAACACCATGCAGCAGAGCACAGTACAGCACAGCACAGCATGACACAATGCATGATAGATGACACACAGTATGGATACGGATACTGGAGAATATGTACACTGCACTACACAAGTGCGTATGTCAAATTCTGTAAATGTAATACAGCACAAGACAAGACTACACAATGCACAATACAACACTGACATGAAATATGCTGCCAAGAAAAGCAACAGATCATAATTCACAAATGTAGCACAAAACCCAATATAGTACATAACCATAGTGTACCAGAACCATAGTGCAGCAGAACCATAGTGTAACAGAACGATAGTGTAACAGAACCATTGTGCTGCAAAACCATAGTGTAACAGAACGATAGTGTAACAGAACCATAGTGCAATAGAACCATAGTGTAACAGAACCATAGTGCTGCAAAACCATAGTGTAACAGAACCATAGTGTAACAGAACCATAGTGCAGCAGAACCATAGTGCAGCATTGTGCTATATGTCTGCTTCAGATGAACAGCTCAATTCACATAATACGTCTGGTAAAACCCAAGACACAATGTCAGACACAACAGACCTAATGATTCACACTAACAAGCTTTAATGATTCACATTAACAGCTGTGGTACTAATTCAATGTACAAAAAAACGAGTTCTAGATCAGATCAAAGCCACAGAAAAAAACAAACAAAAAACAACAACCCCTGAAACCCCAAAACAGTCCTATAATAGATCTCCCCTTCCAGCTGCCGTCTCGCCCTCTCAAAACACAGCTGTTACTTTCTGTTCTTCTCACGTCTTTTCATACATTTTCCCCTTCAACTTCTCTCACTTCTCATTCCTCTTTCATCCTCCTGTTTTGCCTGCTCATTTCCTCCAATCCCCTTCCTTTCTCTTCCTTTCTTTCCTTCTCTCACTCCTCCTTATTCCTTCTTTCTTTCTCTCCCTCCTAATCCCTCACCTTCATGTGATCTCATTCGCCCTCGTTCCTCCAGCCCTCTCCGTCTCCCTCCTCTCCCCGTTTTGTCTGTTGATTGTTTACTTTTTTACATCCACCCTCTCCACCATCTCCACCCACACCCCCCCCCTCCACCTTTTCCCCTCATGCTGTTCTGTGCTGGAGTGCTGGAGGGACTGATGGATGGACTGACAGACACACGGACGGATGGACCTCGCCCCGCCCGTATGGTGGTGGCCATGGGGTGCCTGCTGGTAAAACACCTCTCCATTCACCGCGGCAGTGCGCTCCAAGGTCAAGCTCCGAGATCTCGCCCTGAGGCTGAGCTTTAAGATCTCACTCCTCACCTCCGCTCGCCTGTAGATTATGAACCAGCGATCAGCCTTGCTTGCCAATTCCTGGAGAGCACCGATTCAACCAGCAGCAGCGACCTGACGGGTCATGAGGGTTTAGGCCCGTGCTCGCCAACCTTCCCCCTGGAGATCCGCCCTCTGTGCTCAGCTCCCTGTCCGGTTCTTCACGTCTGCCCTGATGAACAGTTGGAACAGGGATCCAGACTGCCGCTGTGTTCTGAGTCCGAGCTTCCCTACCCAGTCCTCAAAGAAGTGAGGCGTGCTACAGCCCTTCAGATTCATCAGCTTCCTGTCTGGCTTCGCTGGATGTTCTCGATTGGCACTCCTCTTCCTTGAAGAGGCCCATAGGGAGAGTGTGGTGATGCTCCGCCCACTCTCTGAGCACACCTGTGCCAGGTAGGCAGCGGTGTGTTGGCGAGGGCAGGCTGGCACTGGCAGGCTTGTGTAAAGGAGCAGAAGACCTCCAGTCCATGTTCACCTCAGCTCCATGTTCACGGAAGCATGAGCTACCCAATCATCTACTCCAACGCAGGCGAACCATGTCAAGGAGTAACTGGAGACGGCTGGCTTTGTGGAAGGAGAAACATCTCCCTCTACAGACATTGAATTTAACTTTACAGACATGTGAACATCTTTCTTTTTCCTTGTGTAAATTTTGAATATCGCAGCAATAACGTAGCAAACTCTGGACTTTTATCATCTTTAAGTAAAACCTGAACGGGAAAGACTTTTTAATTAATTTGTCGTTTACCTTTGGCTAAAATCCACTGCAGTGCTTCACAGGAATCCATCCACCTCAATGCCTTTCCCAAAGAATTCCTTGTTTCTCTGCCTCTATATTCCTGTTTTTCCATACATTTTTCCTGCCTCACACTTTACTTCTCCTGCTAATCCATGTTCTCTCATTCCTTTCCCTTTATTTGGATCCTAAACCTGTATGAACACAAGCCGTAATTCTGATCCAGAACCTGTCAACAGACTCACCTCCATCTTAAGACAAGCGTAGTTGCTTCCTGCTTCCTGCTCCCTTAGCCCCGCCTCTCTTTCACTGAGTCTGCCCCTCGTGTCTCACAGGTACAGGAGCTAGTAGAGGACATAAAGCACTCGCTGGACGTCAGACTCCAGGAACTCGACTGGATGGACGATGAAACCAAAGAAGCAGCACGAGCCAAGGTAAACAATAAACAATAACAATAAACATGTGTACAGTGACTGATGTTGAAACCTATAGACTTGAAAAACGTGGATATTAAAGCAGAAAATACAGACACAAAATAGTAAATAAGAAAAACATCTTGATAGACTTCCTCTCTCTCTCTTTCTCTCTCTCTCTCTCTCTCTCTCTCTCCCTCTGTCTCTCTCTCTCTCTCACACACACACACACACACACACACACACACACATACACACACACACACACACACACACACACACACACACACACACACACACACACACACAAACTCAGCTACAGCATATGATGGTGATGACGGGATATCCAGAGTTCCTGCTGAAGTCCGAGCTGATTGATCAGGAGTATGGGGTAAGCCCCGCCCCTTTTTGGGGTCCAGCTTCTACACAGAGCAGCAGTCCCAAACATGGTGTGTGTGTTTAACAGCATTTGATCCTGTTTTATCTAAATGAATCTTTTCTCTTCTCTCTTCGCCGCGTCTCCTTCTAAGTTTGACGTGAACGAGAAGACCTACTTCAAAAATATTCTCAACAGCATCAAGTATAACATTAAACTGTCTGTGAAAAAGATCCACCAGGAGGTGGACAAGACAACGTAAGTTGAGATAGTAAAAGACACAACACAGCATGATACACATAAGTATATCTCAACCCGATCCAATACACCGCAACCTAATCCAATATATTGTAACCCAGTCCAATATATCACAGTCCAATTCAATACTCTCCAACCCAATCCAATACATCCCAATCCAATTCAATACATCACAACCCAATTCAGTATATCGCAAACCAATCCAATACGTCCCATTCCAGTCCAGTACATCACAAGCTGATTCAAATCACAAGGCTATTCAAGACCAACACAATAAAAAGACAAACCAACAAAACTCAACTCAATAGTAAACAAACAAGCAAAGCATGAACAAACACAACAAAACTTAACCATGCAAACCATCCAAACACACTAACAAACTAGAAATACACAAACTCTGCAAAGCATTAGTGACAGACAGCACAATACAAGTCAACAATAACAGACTGCACAATACAAGGCAACAATGCCACGCAAAGCCAACACAACAAACCCAGTGCCAGACACCATTTGCACACCATGCAATACACAAACGACCTCACCGCCTGTACCACTGAATACCATATACAGAACAAACCCTGAGCTTTGAACAGGACACCTTCTCAGATCCAATTCAACACCTCTCCCAAGATGGAGCCAATCGGTTGCAATCAGCACAGGATGGGCAAAGAAATGGCGGTCGTAGACTATCCGAAATAAGAACCCAGCCTGCCTTTATTATCCCCAAGAACTCTGGTAGCATTCAAGTGTTCATGAATGTGTTTTCAGGTGTTTTCGTGGGTACTGGGGCATCATCTGGAAAATAACTGATAAGCCGTCGTGTTTTGGAGGGGCGGAGCATCCGGCCGGCAGTCACAGATGATTAATACTGGCATATTACATTCTTGCACCATGCGTGATTTCATCGAGAATTTTTTTATTGCTTTTAGAAGCACATGGTGATCACACAATGCGTTCACACGGTGCATAACACAGATCAGATTAGGCTGCAATAACACTGCATTATACGTGCTGGCGAGCATAACTTCGGCTGATGCAGGTTGCCGTGGGGATGCTGGACTGTACACACCTTGAGTGTGTCTGTCTGTTTGGGCTGTGGGGACGGCTCAGATGTCAACCTAGTTCTGCCGATACTATCCTGACTTGCTTTGTTTGTTTGTTAGGAGAATTACGGCCCAAGTTGAAAACTCCACTATTAATCTTCTTACTAAGATGGCTTTTACCCTTCAAAATATGACCCTTTTCTCATATGGTGTTCACATTATGCTTTTATGTCCTGTATTTAAAAAGTGGCCAAAATGTGACATGGCATAGATCTTAAATACTGCATTGAAATTCACCTCCACCTGACTAGGCAAAACCTCGGAAACAATGCTTCAGATTCTCTCTCTCTCTCTCTCTCTCTCTCTCTCTCTCTCACACACACACACACACACACACACACAAACACACACATACACAAAATAAATGTGAGCTGTAGAGGTGTCATTGTGAGGGATAAAAGCCAAATTTTCTCACTGAATCACTGCTTCCAGATACTGCACTTCCCATCTGCACAATTAAACACACACACAGACATAAGTCTTTGGATCTATGTGAGTGTGTAAGGATATGGTATGTGTGTATGTGAGAGTGTAAGGAAATGGTGTGTGTGTGTGTGTGTGTGTGTGTGTGTGTGTGTGTGTGTGTGTGTGTGTGTGTGTGTGTGTGTGTGTGTGTGTGTGTGTGTGTGTGTGTGTGTGTGTGTGTGTGTGTGTGTGTGAATGGGGAATAAGTTTCAAACATAAAAAGTAAACATTCATGCTTCTGGAAACCTGCTTATGTTAATACTCAGAGGTTGATTAAATACCAAGGGTTAAAACTGTGTGTGTGTGTGTGTGTGTGTGTGTGTGTGTGTGTTTCCACAGGTGGCTTCTCCCCCCCCAAGCACTGAATGCATACTACCTCCCAAATAAGAACCAGATGGGTAAGTGGCATTGAGGTCTCATTTTGGCAGACAGACACATGCGCCCACACATATACACACGTACACACACGTACACACACACACACACACACACACACACACACACACACACACACACACACACACACACACACACACACACACACACACACACATCGTATTCTTCTCTTTGTCGTGAACAGTGGCTGGTTATTGGTAGTGTCTGTGTCTGTATGAGGATTAGACTTACTTCTCAGAGAATCAATGCAGACAGACAGATACAAAGACAGAGAGAGAGAGAGAGAGAACCAGAGAGATTGACAGAGAGATGACTGTTAACAAGCATTTCCCAATACTTGTGATACATTTTTAAAACTCTAAACACAGCAACACATTTAGCTCATAAAATTATCCAAATAGTTAATATCCTATTCAAAAGCACATTTTCTTAACTAAATACCAACTCTGCATTTCACAACGCAAACAAAGTTTTCTCTTTATACACCAACTTTGTTCACAGCAAACCTGGTTCAGTATCCAATCATTCTTTCAAACACTAGCACAGATTCTCTATTCGAGATGAACATAGTAAATCACTGCACAACCACTGTAAAAAAACTAACATTTGATGGCAATACAGAAACAGTATTACATGTAATATTTTACTCTCTCCCAGCAAACAACAGACATTTTACAGTAACATCTGTTGTTTCCTTAGTCAGTTCATTTTACTGTAATCCGCTTCATTTGGACTTTTTTTCAAATGTACATTTTTGGCAACATACTGTCTACACAATGAGAGTAACAGTTTTGCAGTAACAGTTTTGCAGTAAAGGGTATATTTTACTATATTAGGGACAATACTGTAAATTGTGGCCTAAACAAAAAATTATTACCATAATTGTAAACATAATTAGCCATGGTCCCATATGTGTAAAAATACACATATACAAAAAAACCACACAACTCAAAAGTCTTTATAGGTGTAATCTAAACAGTCTTCAGCAGTTGCCCACATGTTTTCATCCTCATCACATCTGATGTTGGCCCTTGCCATGCACCTGGGATAGAAAAGCTTGGCATGCCTGATTCACCCCTGGCAGTCTTCAGCTGAAATGTCTCTGCAGCCGGGATCTATTGCATGCAGCAGGGACATTTGGTCATGGGGCCGATGATCATACACCTTCCACCTCCAGACTGAAAAAGTTCCTTAGTGTGGTTGAGGAAAGGCGAGTAGGGCGGGAGGAAAAGGGACATCACTATTGGATGGTCTATAAACCAGTTTGTGATGACATGAGAATGACAGAATGCTACATCGTTCCATCACAAATGTCCTCGTGTTTCCTCCCACCTGTTCCCTTTCTGCTTCTGGAACAAGTTGTTGGTAGAGTTCATTCAAAAACAAAAGAAGGAGGTCACTGTTATAGGGACCAATCTGGCATTTGTGAAGGACCAAACCTGCACTTGAGATTGCAGGACAAATTGTTATATTTGCTCCTCTCTGACCCGGTACATTACTGTACTTCATTTTATTTCATTGATCTATATGTGCAAAAAAATATGTATTACAGTAATAGCTTTTCAGCTGCCTTTGTATTTGCAGAACTTTGCATTTTATACATTATATTGCATTATATTGCAATATTTAAGGTTATGAACCTTAGGTTTTCATTTTTGACATGCTGTGTGCACGCAATTGTAAATAAGGCAAAAATGATCCAGAATTTTGTTATTGGATAACCTTGTGTGTATAGAAAATGTAAGCATTATAAAAACATGTAAAATGACTGCATTTTGTGCCAAAACTACATGAATTGTACTAATTGTATAGCCTGAAAACTGATGTTGTGTCTACTGTGTTTTGAGTTATGAAAATGTGACTACAGATTGGACAAACGCATTTTAGCAGTTGTAAAAAACTGTAAATTCAATTCAGTGATGTTTTATTGGCATGACAAATATTTACACTTGTTTTGTCAAAGCTCGATGAAGAAATTAATAACACAAAATGGTAAACAGTAAGGTAAAATAGATGTAAATCATTGAAATCTCTCTTATCTCTCTTTCTCCCTCCCTCTGTCCCTTTTCCCTTCACCTCTGCTTTTTTACAGTTTTCCCAGCAGGTATTCTGCAGCCAACTCTGTATGACCCAGAATTCCCACAGTGAGTGCCAAGTCCTTCACTTATCCGCAGGTCAAAGTTCAGTCAGCTGAGTGAACTTTCAGTTTTGTTTAGTTCTCACACAGCTTCACCCCTCTGCCCTGTACACTCGTACCTGATCACTCCACTACACCTGTTCACTTTGTTTAACACCATTCTACTTCATATCCTGCTTCATAGCGTCCATACTTTATCCATTCTACACCAGCTCACTCTGCGTGTCTCTCCTGTGTACTTATGTATTCCTTTGGACTTCTCCACATAATTCTACACAACTCTACATGTCTATATGATTCTACTCTCCACCAACTATAACACGAACTATTCAAATTTTTAAACTCACCATATTCCTGCCCCACTCGAACCTGCAGTATTCCACACTATTCCACAGTCCATAGAGTTCTATAGCGATACTTTCCAACCCACTGGGGATCTACCACCTCAGTGTAGATCTATACACGACAGTCCCAAATTGTTCTGTGGAAAACCACATATACATATACATTAGTAATATATAAGAAACAGGTCTTGTGACTGGAGGGTTGTGGGTTCGATTCCCAGGCCTGAGGCCATGACTGAGGTGCCCTTGAGCAAGGCACCTAACTCCAACTGCTCCCCGGGCGCCGGGCTAGGGCTGCCCACCGCTCTGGGCATGTGCGCACCACAGCCCCCTAGTAATCACTAGTGTGTGTATGTGTGTGTGTGTTCTAACTGCACAGATGGGTAAATGCGGAGGACAAATTTTGATTGGGGTGAAAATCACAATTGACAAAAATGGCACATTAAATTAATTAAATGAAATTAAATGAAATATAGCAGAGCTTCTGAGGGAGCTCTGGGCGCCCTTCACCTGTTGAGGCCCTTCACCTGTGGTCCAACTCTGCAGTGAAACCTCGAGAGAGCTGGATTTGTAAAACCATGACTTATTGTTTCATGTTTAATAATTACGTTGTAAACCATTTCTGCTCATTTCATTTCCCCTTTCGCTTGTTAGAAGTTCAGTCACCTGCAAAAGTCCTGCTTGCCAAGACTCCACCGGTTGGCTCAGGCTAAACGAACTGTTTCCATGGAATCACGTTATACATTAAACACAGCCATTGATACATTAAACACAGTCTACTGCTGGTTGTTATCACATTAAACATATTTTAGTAGAATAACAAAATGAAACAATTCAAACCCCTCATTGTTGCTTTTTACAAAGTAAAAACATTTTTATAGTGTGATTGCTCAGAAATTTACTGTTATTTTACGGGGGTTCCGTTTACAATTCTGTGTAAACTTTAGTGGAGACTTTACGCAACCTGTGTTCCCTGTGCACATGCTTTCTCACAGCCACAAAAAGCTCCACCTCCGATATATAGATTAGCCTGCTTGTGGTTGACTGTCATGTACACATCTTCAGCAGGTCCAGCAGGACTAGGGTCAGTGTTGAAGGTTCACCTCAGGCCCAGCAGGACTGGGGTCAGTGTTGAAGGTTCACCTCAGGCCCAGCAGGACTGGGGTCAGTGTTGAAGGTTCACCTCAGGCCCAGAAGGCTCTGACCTCCTGCTCACTAGATGCACGGTGGTGAGAAGCATCATGGGACATACTTATGAGTTCAAAAGCAGCACTGTTACACCTCCAGTGTCTGGCTTTCAGTCAGATATAGTCATTAGAATTATTTGCCCCTTGTGTGGAGTGTGTGGGTGTGTGTGTGTGTGTGGGGGGGGGGGGGGGGGGGGGGGCTGTCCAGATTTGTCTCTCTTTTGAGGCCATTGTGAGAAAGGGACTGTTAACAATGACAATTAAAGTTTGCCTGTGTGTGTGTGTGCGCGTGTATGTGTGTGCGCATGTGTGCGCATGTGTGTGTGTGTGTGTGTGTGTGTGTGTGTGTGTGTGTGTGTGTGTGTGTGTGTTTGTGTGTGAAGGGCCATTGTGGGAATGGCTGTAATCAGAGGTTGACACTTCCTTCGTTGTATTGATCTTCCTTCACAAAAAAACTGATTTTCAAGCCCTCGCACACACACACACACACACACACACACACACACACACACACACACACACACACACCAGTATATGGTACTCTGGCACTCACATCAAAACCTGTCAATTGTGTTCACAGGGAGCTGCACTGCCACCTAGTGCTCACCATCTAGAACTGTAACTCCAGGTTTGTCCTGTTTTGTTTTAGGTCTCTAAACTACGGGGGGATTGGAGCGATCATTGGACATGAGCTGACCCATGGCTATGATGACTGGGGTGAGACAGAAAATTAGTAAATGTAAATAAAGCTGAGCTGATGGAGAGAGAAAGAGAG
>NW_027506962.1:249911-274911 GCF_052324685.1 Brachyhypopomus gauderio
TGCAAAAGGACATTTATGAGTGTCTTATGTGATCTGAGAGTTGATCTATTCTTAATTAAACATTTTTTGTTTTCGGGCATTCAGTTTATTAAGAAAACAATATCCTGTATTACATCATCCAGATGTATGTATGTATGACAGATCACAAAATTGTTATTATGATGAAATGTTTAATTTTCTATGACAGTGTCTACCTGTGTAAAAAAAAACTTTGTAAAAAGTATATGAGAAAGAAAATCCTTAACTGTATCTGTCTTTAAAAAAGCATGTTTCGAACTAAAAAGGTTGAAACCATCATAAAAACGTTAAAACTACAGCTCTATATTACAGGATTCAGGAGGAACGCTGGACTTGCTAAAGTTTGTTAATGTTTTGAATAAACAAATAAGAGTCATAGTAGTTTCTGTGTAATATGTCGTAGTTAGGTTTCTGTGTTACTTATATATTTAACTGTTATAACAATTAACAACCATATTTATTAATATGATATAAAATATTAGTAGTAATTATAAATGTAATCATGCATTCATGACTTTTATTTTTTAAAATTGTGTTGTCGTGAGACGCCATTTTTGACGCTGACTTCACTTGTGTTTTACGCGCGATGAAATGTTGTTTCCTGTTTTTGCAAACCAGTTACTTAATATATTAGCCAAGTTTGTAAAATGTGAATACTTTTAAATGTGAAGAAATAAGTTAGGACGCCTGGACCACATTGTCAACAATTAATGGATACGGCGCCTAAAGCATCAGTCGCAGCGGGCGTTAAGGTACTGGCGAACACACACAGCCAGCCGCCACATCTAGTTTGGGTTGTTAGCTACCCGCTACGTGCTTGACAACGCAGTGGGGACAAAACCTAGCTAGAGATTACCTACACATAACCTAGTTATAGATTATCTACACAGATACATAGGTAGAGATTACCTACACATAACCTAGCTAGAGATTATCTACACAGATACATAGGTAGAGATTATCTACACATAACCTAGCTAGAGATTATCTACACATAACCTAGCTAGAGATTACCTACACAGATACATAGGTAGAGATTATCTACACATAACCTAGTTAGAGATTATCTACACAGATACATAGGTAGAGATTATCTACACATAACCTAGCTAGAGATTATCTACACAGATACATAGGTAGAGATTATCTACACATAACCTAGTTAGAGATTATCTACACAGATACAAAGGTAGAGATTACCTACACATAACCTAGCTAGAGATTACCTACACAGATACATAGGTAGAGATTATCTACACAGATACATAGGTAGAGATTATCTACACAGATACATAGGTAGAGATTATCTACACATAACCTAGCTAGAGACTATCTACACAGATACATAGGTAGAGATTACCTACACATAACCTAGCTAGAGATTACCTACACAGATACATAGGTAGAGATTATCTACACAGATACATAGGTAGAGATTATCTACACATAACCTAGCTAGAGATTATCTACACATAACCTAGCTAGAGATTACCTACACAGATACATAGGTAGAGATTATCTACACATAACCTAGTTAGAGATTATCTACACAGATACATAGGTAGAGATTATCTACACATAACCTAGCTAGAGATTATCTACACAGATACATAGGTAGAGATTATCTACACATAACCTAGTTAGAGATTATCTACACAGATACAAAGGTAGAGATTACCTACACATAACCTAGCTAGAGATTACCTACACAGATACATAGGTAGAGATTATCTACACAGATACATAGGTAGAGATTATCTACACAGATACATAGGTAGAGATTATCTACACATAACCTAGCTAGAGACTATCTACACAGATACATAGGTAGAGATTACCTACACATAACCTAGCTAGAGATTACCTACACAGATACATAGGTAGAGATTATCTACACAGATACATAGGTAGAGATTATCTACACAGATACATAGGTAGAGATTACCTACACATAACCTAGCTAGAGATTATCTACACAGAAACTAGTTAGAGATTACACAGAAACGATTTAGAGATTATCTACACAGAAACTAGTTAGAGATTATCTACACAGATACATAGGTAGAAATTATCTACACAGAAACTAGTTAGAGATTATCTACACAGAAACTAGCTAGAGATTATCTACACAGAAACTAGCTAGAGATTATCTACACAGAAACTAGTTAGAGATTATCTACACAGATACATGGGTAGAAATTATCTACACAGAAACTAGTTAGATATTATCTACACAGAAACTAGTTAGAGATTATCTACACAGAAACTAGTTAGAGATGATCTACACAGATACATAGGTAGATGTTATCTACACAGAATACTAGTTAGAGATTATCTACACAGATAGCTAGTTAGATTACCTACACAGATACATAGGTAGAGATTATCTACACAGTTAACTAGTTAGAGATTACCTACACAGAACACTAGTTTGACATTATCTACACAGATAGCTAGTTAGAGATTACATACACAGAAAGCTAGTTAGAGATTACACAGTTAGCCAAGTTACCTGCCACAGTACTTTCCAAGAGAAGTGGGAAGGGAACTTGGAACAAAAAGGTACGTAGAGGAGGCTTTTACAGTAAAGGAAGTAGTATTGAATTCAAATAGGGCCTATTAGTTTGTGGTTTAAAACTAAACAAATTAAGATGCCTGGTATTGTTAAGTAAGTTTGATGTGGTGGATTTAAAGTTTGTGCGTTTTAGAGTTGTTTTTAATGTATATAAACGAAACATGTTTGATTGTCAGGTGTTACTCGGGACTAATCTTGTAGGTGTAATCTGTCAGATCTGCAGTAGATTGTGTAAAACAAAATGTCTTGCATTAATGTCATGACTGAAGCATATTGTATCTTTAAATCGTCAGCACCAATAAACCACTAACCTGAGATATAAATGGCTTTTTGCGCACCCTCTTGTCTGCAGGAGGTGCTGACGGCGCCCCCTAGAGGCAGGGTGATGTCTGACAGTGCATCCCTGACCTCCTATGCTGAGTACCCTGTTGGCCAACCCTTCATCAACACCAATTTAATACGTTCACCAAGACCTGTTAAAGCTTTTCCAGAGAGCAGTAGTGGAGGTAACACACACACACACACACACACACACACACACACACACACAAAACCCTAATAGTATACGATGGTTTGTTGTAGTATTTCCCATGGTAGCCACCAGTGACACCGGATAGTCCCGACACACATAGCTGCTCCGCTCTAGCTCATCTTCCCCAGGCTGGAGAGATTATTAAAGGAGCAGGACAAGGCAGGAATATGATAAATGGAAGGTGATTCCTCTGTAACATCATTGTCATGAATTATTTAAACCTGGGTCTCTACTGCATGCAAGTGCGGTCCGAACCCTTTGAAAGAGCTGCGGCTTCCCCTGCTGGTTAGCCAAGTCAATACTGCAGCGTCATCAGTGTATCTGAGGTAGGGAAAATGGGAGCGCACGATTAATCAGGGATTGTGATTGAAGAAGTGGTTGTGTGAGGGAATAGTAAACAAGTTGTTTAGTGGAACCTCAAGCCACCAGAACTGCCATGAGTGGAAGTAGCACTCATGATAGCCCAGTGCGTATTTATTATTTATTATGTGGAGAATGCTGCTTTGCAAATGAACATTTTGTATGGGATGTGGCACAAGTTCCACAGCCAATAGTTTAACTAGGACAATGTTTAAGACTGTATAGGTCATGTTTAATTGATGTGCTTGTTATGCTTATATACTTGCAGAGAATGTCTAGAGAAGATAAGTAAATAAAGTTAAAAATTATACGGTAAAGTACATTTGTATGTGTGTGTGTGTGTGTGTGTGTGTGTGTGTGTGTGTGTGTGTGTGTGTGTGTGTGTGTGTGTGTGTGTGTGTAGCCATCCTCTCTGCTCTGAAGAACCTACAGGAGAAGATCCGCAGGCTGGAGCTGGAGCGGGCCCAGGCGGAGCGGAACCTCCAGAACCTCTCCAGAGAACCGTCCGGCTCACAGAGCGCTCTGGAGAGACAGCGTGAGAGCTGTACAGCAGCGCCCACCAACAACCAAGGTTACACCGCCATCTAGTGGCCGCTTTGCTCAACAGCACAGCAGCCATTCGTACGCGTCTGTACTGCCATATTTATGTTAACAACCAAGTGTGTGTGTGTGTGTGTGTGTGTGTGTGTAGAATTGGCCTCCCAGTTGGCAGCAGCGGAGGCTAAGTGTAACCTCCTGGAGAAGCAGCTGGACTACATGAAGAAGTTAGTGAGGAACACAGAGTCTGACCGAACCGCTGTGCTTAAACGTCAGGTTAGTACACACACAAGCTCAACACACACGTCTGTAGGCTGCCCCCTTCAGTTCCTATAGAGCACTAACAGGCGTGTTTGGGATGTACACATGCCTGGTCACAGGCATTTGTATGAGCTCACCCCCCCCCCTTACAGTGTTTTGAGGGTCTGTGTGAGCACTTCCTGTTTGACGTGGCCCAGGTGTGTGTTCGGGAGTCGGGAGCGGCCGACGTGCTGGATGTGCGGCTGAAGCTGGAGAAGCTGGACGTGCTGGAGCAGGAATACCGGCGTCTCACGCGCACGCAGAACGTGGCCGAGCTGAAGATACGTGAGCTGGAGAGGAAACTGCAGGAGGAGGAACACCAGAGGAAACTCGTGCAGGACCAGGCTGCTCAGGTGAGGCCTCCATCCTGCCTGCAGTCTCCATCCATCCGTCCGTCCGTCCATCCATCCATCCATCCATCCATCCAATCAATCTCCATCCATCCATCCATCCATCCAGTGTATTCATCTTTCCATTGATCTTTGGTATTCATCTGTCTGTCCTTCAGTCTGTGCATCTATCCCTCCATCGACACAGTCATGTAACTATCACTTATATCTTATATCTTTTCTTACCCCATATCTGTTTTTCCATGTTTTATCTTTGTTTGTTTGTTGTTTTACAAAAATGTAGTTTGTACATCTCAGTAAGAGAGAAGCTAATAAGAGTTGAAGTGGCTTTGGGGTTAAAAACATACCACTCTTCTGACTTTTGATGTCTTAAATTTAGATCTTTAAAGCTGTAATGTTTACTCTTAACCTTATTGGTTGCTCTTCAGTTACAGACAGGCCTCGAGGCCAATCGTATCCTGATTCAGTCAGTGTCACCCCGCCCACCCAAAACATCAAAGACAAAGAAGAAGAAACTTGTCTCAAAGGTAACGAAAGCTAAAATAACGTTTGAAAGATTGGCAGCAGCTGGACTGTCTGATGGTTATTGGAAGAGTCCAGCATTTGTCCACCTAATTTCTAACTGCTGTTGTGTTGTAACAGGGCACAGCTATGGCATTATATGTTGTAGCAGGGCACAGCTGTGGGATTATATGTTGAAGCAGGGCACAGCTGTGGGATTATATGTTGTAGCAGGGCACAGCTGTGGGATTATATGTTGAAGCAGGGCACAGCTGTGGGATTATATGTTGAAGCAGGGCACAGCTGTGGGATTATATGTTGAAGCAGGGTACAGCTGTGGGATTATATGTTGAAGCAGGGTACAGCTGTGGGATTATATGTTGAAGCAGGGCACAGCTGTGGGATTATATGTTGAAGCAGGGCACAGATGTGAGCTCATATCTTTTTTTTTTTGTTCCTTTATTCCAGAAGCCCTTGCAGCAGCAACACTCTCACACACAGCCGCATTACAGACTGAGTTTGGGGGATGTACCTTTTGTTGCTGGAATGGTATGATTGATTATGCAACACACACAAACACACAAAAGCAGCACTTCAGTAATGAAATAGTAATGCAAGCGTATTTATGCCCCTCCCCCTCTGTAGTCAACAGGAGCGAGTCACTCTGTTCGTGCTAACGTCCAGCATGTTCTTCACCTCCTAAAGCAGCACAACCGTCAGCTCTGTAACGACCGCGTGCTCGGGGACACACCCCTGGCCAGCGTGGACGGCCCATCCCAGCGTCACTCAAGCAGTAGCTCCTCCTCTTCCTGTAGTGAAGAGCTCTCAGATCTGCTGCTGGCCCTGCAAGATGAGTTTGGGCACATGAGCTTGTAAGTGTGTGTGTGTGTGTGTGTGTGTGTGTGTGTGTGTGTGTGTGTGTGTGTGTGTGTGTGTGTGTGTGTGTGTGTGTGTGTGTGTGTGTGTGTGTGTGTGTGTGTGTGTGTGTGTGTGTGTGTGTGTGTGTGTGTGTGTGTGTGTGTGTGTGTGTGTGTGTGTGTGTGTGTGTGTGTGTGCGTGCGTGCGTGCGTGCGTGCGCGAATGTGTTTCTGCGCAGGTGTTTGCATGCATGCCGGGATGCTGCGACACGTGTCTTGATAGGTGTGTGTGTGTGTGTGTGTGTCAGCGAGCACCAGGAACTAGGGAAACAGATCCAGCAGTGCAGGTCAGACCAGCTGCGTCAGGATCTGGAGAGAGAGATGGAGACCCTAGTGAAGAAGATGGAAGCCAAAGGGGAACAGATCGCTAAGGTCCGACGTCACCAAGATCTGGTCAGCTTCCCTTTTACCCGCTTATAATATCTTGATATTATCATACTATACAGTGTACCAAACTAAAGCTACTCCAAGTGATTTACTTTAAGATCAGTTGATTGTTTCCTTCTTATAATTTCCTAAATCCATAAAATAAACATTTTGCTTTCGTTATGATTCTACGTTAACGTCAGCCCTCTCGCTCATTCCATCCGCCCCAGATGGAGAAACTGAAGAAGCAGTCTCGTCAGCGGAGTCCGCGTGACCCCGAGGTGGAGCGCACCACGACGGCGAGCGCCCGCATCCACTCGTCCGGACCCGTGAGGGAGACGTCCAGGCCGGGGGAGCGCAGCAAAGACAGCCTGCGTCTGCTGCGAGACATGCGAACGCTACAGACGTCCCTGCGTGCCGATCAGCTCTCCTGGGATTACTGACATGCTGACGTCAGCCCGGATCGGACTGGTCTCATCTCTAGATTGGAATTTTCCAGTTCTAATCCATCCTGGACCACTATGAAAGTGTGATGTATGTTGATTTGTAATGTTCTTACCTATTCCGTCAACTCATTTCGGGCGATGCTGTGAGTAAGCGATATTCAAGTCATTTCCCAGCACTATGAATGATTTAGGATTAATCACAAGACCAGGTGCACTGACTAAAGCATGTTTGCATGGAAGAACCACACTATGCCTGTTTTTGATTGCCTTTAAATGCACCACTTTAAGACCATGTTAACTAGTCGTGACTCGAACCACCAATTAAACGTGCAGAAATTATCACAGGGTATTTTTTTTTTATGTAAACTATTTTTGCATGTTCATGTTCCTGATGCCAGCTAGCATTATGAACAGAAGTGAACTGACCAAAATAACTGACCAAATCCGCCTTCTGATTGAAAACTACAGTAACATAAACCCAACTCTGCCGATAACCAGTGGATGATGATGGTCCACTTCCAGTTAAAGCACCATGTAAGAAGGAATGCATTCATTTTGATTGGCTGGCATTCTTTCACTTGAGTTTCATTGGAGCAGACTCGATCTCGATGCTGATTGGTTGGAGCGCTGGCCCTTTAAATGCTGGTGCACAGTGGGCGGGTGCTGAGTGGACAGCAGGAGGTCATTGGTGGCCTTGCTGTGACTGTACTGGGTAGATTAGATTGCTGGATTTTGGATTTGGTTTAATCTCTCAATCTATGGGCTGATGTTCCTCTATGTAGAAATCTTTACCAATACATGGGAGCAAGGATGTATTTTTGACATGGGAATTATGAATTAGTTATGCCTGTGGGACAAGGTGAACTATGAGGATTAAAGCCTGTTGGCGTGTTGTCAGGAGACCTGTGCAGACGGGTTGGGATGCTGACTGAACCTTTAATCTCAGGTACAAGCAGTGGTGCGTTCACTCAATCAGTGCTTTTGACTACATTGACTTTTAAAACTTCACCGCAGTACAGCACAAAGATCCTAAAGACCTTAAACAGAGTATTAAATAATGTGTAACAAATAAATGTACCTGCATTTAAGAACTATAGTTGGGACTATAATTGGACTATAGTTTTGTTGGAGGTGTGTGTGTGTGTGTGAGGAAGAGATCTGTTATGGTGTTCTGTGTTGCTTTGTGCTTAAGTTTTTAACTTTTTTCTTTTTCAAACATTTTAAAATAAAGTATTTATTTTTGCGTCAAAAAGTCTATCCTTATCTTGAATGAAAACACAAATGTCCACACCAGCCATTTTAAGAAATTTATTTGGATAAAAAGTCAAAATGTTCTCCTCCATAATCAGAACTGGTCTTCCCCCATTTTCATTGACAGGATTAATTAAAGACACAAGCCAACCTGTACAATATGTACACAGGTACTGTATCTTCGTTTACATACGAGGCCACACCGACCGTTAAACACTTCACCCTACAGAAGAGAAACAGAACTCAAACCCCACTCATGTTTTCAGTGGACTGATGATGTTCTTTTCATTATTTACTCTTTCACTTTAATCTGTTTGGGTATAAAATAGTGATCAAGGGGGTCACACTAACATTTTCCAACATTTGGTTTTTTTTCAAATGGGAATGAAGTAACAATAAATCTGTTATTGGAGTTTGAGCTGAACCAACCCCAATGTGCTTCCTGAACTATTAGTTATGTTTGTAATGTTTTTGATCTATCATGACCAGAACTGGACCAAAGACCAAAAAACCCTAGAAAAAATACCACCAAGAGTAAAGACAAACACTGTAGCGTCATACTGTCATTTTAAATAGATAAAATAACTTTTGCTTTTATCTTTTTAATTACATAGAATAGAGAAATGTTTCTTTAAATTCATATATACATCATGAAGTCATGGTTAGGAGAAAGATGTGTTTAACTCCGAAAGCTAGTGGGGTTGGCACAAGAGAATAGAGTGTAACGAAAACGAGAAGAGAAAATGAGGTTCATTGCCACCTACAGATACAAATACCAGAAAACATTAAATAAAATGTGTAAAAAGTAATAATTTAAAAACAGTATTTACACATTGTGACATGTTAAAACTCAGTACTGCAGGATTGGCATATTGCACAAGAGGTTGAAGGCAGAAAACTGTAATAATGTTGGAAAATTCAAAATACAGCATGAAGAAATGTAGAGGAAACACTGTAAGAGTGTCAGAACGAAGCTTCAAGTCACCTGTCAGAATTTACAATTAAATTTTTTTTTCACAGAGCTACCTGGATGAAAGTGAATACAGTAGAAATCAATAGACAAAATGACATCGAAGACTCACACCTGAAACTGCTAGGACTCCCGGAGATAAGACTCACCCAGTTTGGGAATGTTTGCCATGACAAAGTCAGTGCTGCAGTCTCAAACAAAAAAAATGTGGGGCGACAGGTGTTTATTCAGTTATTTACCGTGAAGTAAACCACAGCCACACCTGGGGTCCTCTTCCATACTGAAGGATCTCCACAGTCCCACAGGACATGTAGCCTGCGTCTGCAACGCTCAGGCGTGAAGGGGTGAAGCCAAAGTGTTAGTGTTTGGGTCACGTGTTCTGCTTATAGAGCTGGTGGCCCACAAAGCAGGTGTGAAGATGTGTTGATGTCCTGCAAGCATCTCATTGGCGTCCTGAGCCACATCAGACACTGCTCTAAACCCACACACTGTTACCACCCGTCAGAACACTTCAGTATCCAGTGCAGTAAAACGACCCAGAAACCCAAAAACTGTAGACTAGTATACCACTTTGAATATGCAGAAAAAGTCATTTTTTACATACTGAATTGGATTTCTTTATTCCATTTCAGGTGGAATTGGCAAATTATACCCTGGCACTTTGGCTAAAAATGAACCAAGACAGACTAAAATCACATATCTAAACTGACCCAGACTAAAAATAGATCTAAACTCACCTCTAGGACAGGTGTGTGATCCTGCAGATCGAACACACCCAAACTACCACACCAGATCCACTTCACTAAAGCCCTCAAAGCACCTACAAACGTGTGGTGAAGGTGTGTTGAAGATAAACTCAGGGGGAGTGACGCTGATTACCTCTGCCATAGAGGACAAGTCTAACAGAAACAACTGTGGGCATATTAGCAAACTGATATTGGCTGGATTGTAGATTAATTACTGTTGGCTAATGTATAATCCCATTCTAACAGCAAAGTTCTGCATAATCTCAGTCTCCTATTACATTCACTCTTTATCTGGCCCTCTTGCGTCAGGTTTGGCAAATATATTTACTTTCACACCTGTGCAAATATATCTGAACAGACTGCAAACATATTCATATACCTTTAGAACTGTACATATATATATATATATATTTTTTTCCCCATACAGTGTATATTTTCTTCTTTATATCCACTCAGGAAGGCAACACATACTTGGTAAGGCAATTCCAAATTCTTACATGTTTTGCCAGCCTGAGAAATGAACCTCTTCACATGCCGTACAAGTCCTGTAGCCCTTGCACATCGTGTACAGACATTATGTACACATTATCGTAACGCCTCATTCCCCACTGTTCTCTTAGTGCTTCTGCCTTATATGCGGTTGCCAGGTGCGGAAACCCCCCCGTCCCTCTGAATGAGCACCCAGGAACAGAGTGAAGCTGGGCGTGTTATTGGGTCAATTGCAACGGACACTTGGTGAGACTTCGTGAGAGAGCTGATGTTAAGACAGCTTTGTGAGACTAAAGATTCTTTAAAGATTTCTGATATCGGAACATCTTCATAATGGTCTAAACTGGTTTATCACATTTGCCTGAAATGGGTTGTTTGTGGATAATTTTGACCATAAGGGGACAAATTTTAATTTTTGATTCTGAAGAATTATGCATTATGAATTTCAGATTGCTGTGAATTGCACAACATAGATGACAAAACACAGTCTACATTAACATCCGTATCAGGCATGATTACATTGGTCCTTAGCAACAGAGCAAGGAGAGTTAAAACAGGAAGTTCAATGCTAACCCAGAACACTCGTGAGCTTAAAGAATGAGATGCGTGCTTGCTTTGTAACACAGGCGTTGTTACTGTCGCCATAGTGCCAGAGGGGTGAAAGGTCAAGCAGCCTGTGCTACCCAGGTGCCTTCACTAATTAATTCTGCCTGCCGGCTTGAGCTGTTCAACTAAGCCTCTGAACAAAACCGTGACGAGAACCTGGCGAGAACCTGGCAAGAACCTTATTGTTCTCAGCTTGCAGTGTCTGATGAGTGTGATTCAGACCTGGAGGGGGTTGTGGTTGGTTTTTACTTTGTTTTTCAGATCCAACACACGTTCAGCCTCCAGCACCTTGTAATACGGATGCCTGTTCCAGTACTGGGAGAAATGGGGGAGAATGTAAGCCAGTCTGAACCGGGACCAAGCCGAGGACCGACGTGACCGTGGTGTGGCCATGGAGGGGGCGGGGCTACGACCACGCGACCAGACAACCAAACGCAGCCGGACGGAGAACGAGCTTGAAGATGAGGAAAGGTCAGTTTGAGTGCCGATCAACACAGTTCACCACCGTCATCCGTCGCAACTGACCCAACGAGTGTCATCTTACAGAGGGCTTGAAGTTTGTTTGTGTGTGTGTGTGCGTGCGTGTGTGTGTGTGTGTGTGAGTTTGGGGGGAGTCAAAGCAAAGTGAAAGAGGACTGAATGTGTCCTTCCTCGGGCACGACATGGTGAAAACTGCTCAGTTCAACAACATTCATGTAGCGCTTTGTCTGATGTAGAATAAAAGGAAAATGAGGGGTGTGAGGTAAGGTGGAGGCTTCTGTTCGGCTCCTTGATTGTCATCATTTCCCATAAATAAAAAGGGGGGAAACTGCAGCTATGGCAACATATCCTCTGACTCTCAGCTGGTGCACTTGCACATGAAACATTTGGGCAAATCTTTTTTTTCCTCCCCAAAATTGGCATGTATACATTGTAAATGTAAAACATTTAGAGGGGAATTTATTACGTTTTGAAAAGTAGGAAGGAATATAAAAAATAAAAAATGTATGAGGCTTTGTTCAGCTATCAAAATATGGGGTAAGTAAATGTAAAAGAGGATTCTGAAATATTTTTTGACAGATCTTATGAAAACACGAGGCTACATCAAGCACGTAAGGACTCCAATGAAGAAAGTTGATACACAAATGTTCTGAACGCGGAAATGACATCATTAGCTGCAGCATCTATGCCCCGCCCACAAACTCCAGTGTCTCAACAGCCGCCAGTTAGCTTCCTAATCTGGTCCGACCTCCGAAACCGTCTTCATCACGACGAGTAAAAGGAGAAACATCTACCTTTTTTCAGAGCGAATCATCGGTACAAAACCGTTGATTTGTTTTTTTTCCTTTAACTCTGATTGGTCAGCAGGATGGCCTGTGACATCACTGGTCTGTCTTGCGACAGTCCTCGTCTAGGCAACCGTTCATGCGATGACCATCGTCCCCAAACGCACCCTGGGATTGCATCAGCTCAAACTCCTCGTCGAGGAAGTCAAGGGAGTTGTTGCTAGGCAAGCCACGGATAGTGAACTTGTGAGAAACTTTTGTCCACTGCACGCGATTGGCTGCCACACGCTCATAAAGTTCTGATGACCGTGGGAAAATCTCCTGGAGTAGCCTATCAGGGAGAGAGGGTGGAGCAGATGTTAATACAACTTATTACCAGCACTACTACTACTATTACTAATAATAATAATAATAATATAAAAAAAATTTGAACATGAATCACTGAATATATACTGTGGATATCTTTTGCTTTCTATCGATCTGATGCTGTTATTATTGGTATTGAAGTTCGAGACAGGTGTGTGGAGAGTCTTACTTATAGATGGGCATTGCAATGTGCTCCATGAAGCTGATCTGTAGTTCTGGGATGTAGGCCTTCTCTCTGTCCATCATCTCACTGGGTCTGTTCCCCATCGCCTTCTCCTGCACGCACGTACACGCACGTACACGCACGTACACGCATACAAGCAGAAAACATTAATGTATGCATACACTCACATATATGAACACACAACACAAATATACACATGCACACACACACTAACGTTGCACACAAACCACAGGCTACAGAATGGTTTTTTTATGTTTTCTGAATTCTCTTTTAAGCCAAGAGATAACAGTGTGCGCATACACACAGACACACACACACACACACACACACACACACACGTACATGCAAACGTACCAAATCACCCTGTGAGAAGAACTCTTTGTAGATGAGCTCCTAGAATGCAAAGAAAGCACCGTTAGAAGCTCAGAGAGTGAAGACCATTGGGCAGAGCTCAGAGACGCCGGAGCGCTGAGACCAGCAGGTCCATCACTCTCAGTCTCACATAAAACCACCACAAAGCCAGATAGAGGGAAACAGCTAGGAGCCAAAACAGAGTCTCACAGCTATCTTCCTGGTGGTCTTCCAGCCCTTGGTCTGGTCGGAGAGGTCACAGGAGGTCATCAGTAGGCACAGCAGCAGACTGCGGTGGGTGGAACTCTTGGGGTTGTACCCCACTACGGACACACAGGGGGAGTAGAAGGTCTATAACGCACCCAGACACGCCCTTTGCAGTGGGAGCTGGATTTATGAGGTGTTTGTGTGTCCAGTCATCATATCCACAACCACCCCCCCCCCCCCCACACACACACACACACAGTTTAGATGTCTACTAAGTTAAGAAGTCTCCTCTTTCCCTCCATTGTTTACCCTCTGCCATCTTCTGCAGGTCTTTAAAAATCCGGAGGTGATGTGCCAGATCAGTGGCCAGAATTATCTCCCGCATTAGGTCCAGCATCCTCTGGTAGTCCTGGCAACCGGAGCAAAAGAAACACTGCAGCATCAGGACCACAAGAGCAGCAGACCTACAGGTTTCATATTTTATGCTAAAATTATATATATATATATATATATATATATATATATATATATATATATATATATATTAAGTAGAGTAGTAATTAAGTACAGTATAGTATAGTGGTGGAATACAAATACATTTAACCTTTCTTTCCTGCTATTAAAATATCAGTGTTCATTAATAAAACATTTTAAACAAAACACTAGAGAACCGTTTTCGCAGTTGTTCGTCTAACGTTTATCTAATGTTTGTCCTGGTCTGTGATGAACAGAGCCAACTACTCCAGTTCATCTAGTCCATTTGGTGAAGGTGCACATGAACATTACATGAACATCACATGAACATCACACCACCTTTCTGTTGAACTTCTCAAAGATGTTGCAGCCGTGCGTGTTAAGGATGGCGATGGCCTGAGCAAAGTGATGCCGCTGTTTAAACAAACACACACACACACACACACACACACACACACACACACACACACACACACACACACACACACACACACACACACACACACACACACACACAGTTACCCACAAAGATACACACATGGATAGCCACTAGAGGGCAGCAGAGACCCACAAATGAGATTCTGCAACAGGTTGCCCTTGAGAGCATATACAGTCAATGCTTGAGAGAGAAACACATATAGGGAAATGTTGGCTTTGTAGGCAGTTTAACTAACCAGTTTCATGACTGGTCATTCACACACATTGCTATACCATTTTTTGATAAAAAAAAAAAACCTTAAACTAGAGCTTAGTCTAACCCTAATGTAGCATGTCAGATTAATTATGACTAATTGTGGTCTTTGGAAATCTGAGTATTGCAGCCAGATGTGTTAAATTATGGGGCCCAACTCCAGATGTGGAGATGTCTGAGATTAGCCCCACGACTAATCTACCACACCTGACCCCTTTAGTGCAGGTGTTCAGTAGTGTGAAATCAGAGGCAGGTGCATCACTACAGTGCCACGTAAACACTTGAGTTAAACTCTGTAGACTCTCTGTGCCCATTCTCTCTCCTCCGTTCCCATTTGTTCAGTGATGCAATCCTTGTGTGGTAAAGGTGAGTGTTTTGATACAGCAAGAGTGTTTGGATACAGTGAGCAAACATTTTCACAAAGCTGAGTTAGAGAAGTCTAGTTCATATTCGAATGTAGTTCCTTACATGTATCTGTGTGTGTGTGTGTGTGTGTGTGTTCACCTCCATAACTGATCCCTCAGAACTGTAAAGGGCTGCCAGAACAGATTTCTGAAAGAAAAATTAAAAGTGACATTTCAGCATTGCTCAAGTGGCACGTTTCCTCTGTGATCGCAGGAGCACAGACACCCGCATGTTTCACACATCAAAGCATTTTACACACTTACACCTACAGCACAGGTCCCTACAGTGTAGTTAAAACCATAGTAACAGTTGCTGGGGAAACCAACGAGTGCAATGCTTACAGAGGCCACCTGGAAGGAGTTGTTAGTCCCGCGGTGGTCCAGATCATGGCACATACAGGACACGAGCAGAGCAAAAATCTCTATGTCCCTGAAGACAGGAGACATGGGGACAGGAGACATGGGGACAAGAGTCATGGGGACAGGAGACATGGGGACAGGAGACAGGGGGACAGGAGACATGGGGACAGGAGACAGGGGGACAAGAGTCATGGGGACAGGAGACATGGGGACAGGAGACATGGGGACAAGAGTCATGGGGACAGGAGACATGGGGACAGGAGTCATGGGGACAGGAGACATGGGGACAGGAGACATGGGGACAGGAGACATGGGGACAGGAGACATGGGGACAGGAGACAGGGGGACAGGAGACAGGGGGAGGTTTGTCACTAAGCATCTGTGTGGGTGCAAACATTTTACTACCAGAAAAACAGCAGTCAGCAGACAACAAAACTCAGCTTGTTTGTAGAGCTTGTCGCTTTGTGTGTGTGTGTGTGTGTGTGTGTGTGTGTGTGTGTGTGTTCATTCTTACTCGAGGTAGTCGGAGAGATCTAGGTTTTTGTAAAGCAGGTAGCAGAAGTGTGAAACAGAGAAAGCGTGCATCCAGTTGTGATAGGGAGGATCTCTGTAGCCCTTCTTCACCATCAGACAAAACCTACACACACACACACACACACACACACACACACACACCATCATCTAATGGCATCACCATCAGCCTCTGTAGATCAGCACCTACGCAGTGAAGGTTGCTAGAAGTCCTAAATTTGACTCCTCATTGTATCTAGTAACGTTCCCCGATCCTATCATAGATTCTATCGTGTCTTCCTCTGTGGTGTTCTAGCGGTTCACACCAGCTCCGTTATTAAAGCTGATGTCTCCATGACAGCACGTCTGACACCATCTCTCGCCCCGAGCTCTGACCACACGGTGCCGCCGGGCCCCGCCCTGTTGCCAGGTAACACCGTGTGGTTAATAAATAGTCCGAGAGTGTCTCCCGCCCAAGATCTGACGGCGGAGGAGATTTCAGAATAAAGAGAAGAGATTTAAGGATGGAGACAGACAGATTTTTTGTACAGAGACAGAAAGAGATCATAGGATGTAGACAAAATGAGTGATTTCATAATAAAGAGGGGGATGAAATAATGAAAGACCGGGATCATGAGACAAATGAATCATGCATGTGGACACAGAACACACACAGATGGACATTTCATAAAGAAAGGCAGACAGGGGAGACACAGCTGAATAGGAAGACGCCAGGCACAGGACGAGGAGAGGACAGCCAGGTGTCTCTGATCCTGCCCAGGTGCAGAGCCCAGGTCACTGCCACCCTGACACACATTACAAAGGCCCTGTTAATTAGCTGATTAAATCACAATACACACAGGTGGGTGGTGGACAGAGAGAGAGACAGAGACAGACAGACAGGAACTAGTTGACAGACAGAGCCCGAGGTAGGGTGATGGAGAGAGAGTCTCACCCTCTATGGTGAGACTGTCAGACATACCTGGCCAGCGTGTGCAGGTCAATCTTGTAGGTGTTTATAAAACCCATATCCTCAAACATGCTTAGAATGCCCTAGAAGAAAAGAAAAAAGAAAGGATTAAACTGTCAAACGGCCTAATGCATAAATTCCCAAGTGCGCTAATGCCCACACTACGCCTCCGTAGCCACGCCCACCCCAACACAGCCACGCCCCCCACACCCACCATGGGCGTGCTGTCATCCGGCAGCGAGCGGGGGGTGTATGTGAACTGGGCAAAGTCTGGGTGGATCTTCTGGACGGGCTGGAGTCCCTCACAGAGCAGCCGGGCCACCTCCTCCTCAGACACCTTCATATGGTACATCATCATCTCATTGGCCAGGTGGCTGCGGAACTGGGCCTCGTGCACTCTCTTATAGAGCAGAGACTGGGGAGAGACAAGGAGAGAGATCAGGGGGAGAGACCAGGGCTAGAGACACTGAGGGAGACAAGCAGAGGGGGTGTAATGAGACACAACTCTGCTCTGATCCCACTGCTAGCACAGCCATGGGCACAGGCAGGCTTCACTCTGCAGTAGCACGCACACCAAACAAGAATCAGCCAATGCGATGTGATGCTCTCCATCGCACACGTCAACATCATGCATTTATTAGTACATCTAAATATAAACATAAGAAATGAAAGGGTCCAGTTCTGCTGGCTTTTTGACTTCTGCAGTACAAGCAGCCCGTGATAAGAGCGCTAATTAACATGCCTTACTCTGCTAGCCCCAACTCAGCAGAACTCTGGCAAGGTCCAGTGGATAACTGGTGGATATATTTACAGCGTTTCTTGATTTACATTTGCACCACTCCCACACACCAGTTGCACAGTTGTGTTGACAAGAAACACCCCCTTGTGGTAGAATGAGGCATAACAAAGTTCTGTGGATTTTATTTTGTCCTGACAATCCTGAAGTGATATATGAAAACTTCATTGCCGGGCCCCTGATAAATAAACTGCACCTGTGGGCCTCTTAAACCGATCAGGTAAAAGCATTTGGCCATCAGAGGTTCTGTCATCTGTTTGTCTTAGTGTCACTTACATGGGCAATACTGATCCCACAGTAGATGGAGAAGGCGGTTGCCAGATCCTCATCAAAGCGGTTGAACCATGGACCGTTAGTCTTATTCACCAGCTCAGCCACTCCAATCACCTCTAGGGGAGAGTGTGGGAGATAGGTGAATAGAGAGAGAGATAGATAGAGAGAGAGAGAGAGAGAGAGAGAGAGAGAGAGAGAGAGAGAGAGAGAGAGACAATGATGGCGAGTCTTCAGGCTTCGACCATTGAGTACTTATGTCAGCACTAATCACACTCATACACGCACAACAGGAAACACTTCAAACTAAAAAAACAGCCCCCCCCCCAACACACACACACACGTCAGAGTCTTCAGGGCCAGTCTAAATCCAGCTGGAGCCACCACAAGCCCCTCTCACAAGCAGGATCCATTTTGGTCTTCTCCTGCTAGAGACGATGGATGACTTGCATCTACGTCTCTGACTCAACATCTCAAAATGACTCATCCAGAATGTTTTTGGAAGTTTAATGGAAACCACTGAGAGTATTGCTAGTTTAGAGCAAAGCTCAGAGACCCATATGCAGATGTGCCCTCAGTGATTGGCTAAAACTAAGCAACAGAAGAATAAAGGTGAAACTGCAGACTTTTGTGCATAGTAAATAAATATATTATCGCATATTTATGAGATGCATTTTAATAATTTTTCTTTCTCATTTTATTTGTTGCTGTATGAGCAGAGGGGATGTATCATGCTACAGGAGAACTAATAGTGGGCGGGGCCACACCTCCATTCTCGTCTTTGATCGGGAAGCAGAGGATGTTGCGTGTGCGGAAGCCGGTGCTGTCGTCCACGCCGCGGTAGAAGAGCGGGTGTGAGTAGGCGTCCTTGATGTTCAGAATCTTCCCTGTGGTGGCCACGTGTCCCGCGATGCCCTGATCTGCTGGGATGCGGAACTCCTTCTGTCCAGGACAGAGGAGAGAAATACTGTCACACTGCCGCAAGACACACACACACACACACACACACACACACATACACACGTACGCACATACCTCATCGTCATTCACCACTCCACCATCAAACACTTTGGCCACGAGTTCATGACTTAGACGATCAAGCAGAAACACTGAACATCTGCATGACAGAGAGAGAAATAACATAAAAAGTTAAATATAAATTATATATTTAATAATCACACACACAAAACAATGCCCTTCAATGCCCTTCAAACCTTCAACAAGTTTGTGGTGCCAAATGACCGGGGTAAAGGGCTGCTAACTCTCTGATGGCCAGTGTACACTCCAGGAAGTGCATATTCTGGGGAAGTGCACACTTCAGCAACTGCGCACTCTGGGGAAGTGCACACTTCAGGAAGTTAGGTAAGTGCATACTGCAGGTAAGTGTGCACTCCAGGGAAGTGTTCGCTCCATGGAAGTGCACACTTCAGGAAGTAAGGTAAGTAGGAAAGGTAAGGCTCACTCCGCAGAAGTGGAACACACCAGAGACAAGTCTGACTTCCCAAAACGTCTGTAGATTCGTCTTCATCATCTTTCTTATGATGAATGTGTCTGTGTATTTGAGTGTGTGAGTGTGTGTGTGTGTGTGTGTGTGAGTGTGTGTGAGTGAGAGAGAGAGTGAAAGAAAAACTCACATTTCAGCATTGCTCAAGTTGCGAGCTTCCACAATTATCTCTTGCAGTAGCACTGACACATCATCTGAAAACAGAGAGAAAGAGAGACGGAGAGGAAGAGGGAGGGAGAGAAAGAATAAGAGAAAGAATTTATCCTATCAAATGAAAGCTACAGCTTAGTTAGGATTACAAAGTGTTTGCTTACCGAGGTGTGTGAAGAGATTTTTGGCCACTTGAAGTAGTGCCTGTACACACACACACACACACACACACACACACACACACACACACACACACACACACACACACACACACACACACACACACACACCTCAGTTGTTAAGCAACAACAGACCTATATTTTCTGTTTTGCTGTACTTTTTAATAGCTGCCCCGAAAGGTGCAGTCTCGATACAGAGCAGAAACATCTGCAGGGCTTTAAGATGCTTCTGGCCCCATCAGCACAAAGCTTACAGAGACACACAGGCACACAGAGATTAAATAATCCAGCTTTCAGAATGAGACCCAGGACATTCTGAGGTCTGCTGGTGTTGGAATGGCCGTGTTCATGTGCAGGCGTGAAACTTGCAAAGTGGAGATAATTTCATTCAAAGCATCTGAACTTGTTTCTTTGCTGGATTGTTTAGTGCAGTGTCTCAGTGAAGCGCGTGTGAAGCCTGCTACAGGCTGACACTGGTCTAGGTCTGTTTTTCTGTGTAGGTGTGTGTTTACATGCTCCAGAGAGCAGACACATTGGGGTTGTGGGAGATCGCAAACTTCTCTTCTGCATGACTACCAATGAGACCACCCCTCCTTCACACTCCTTTATGTATTCATCCCTCTCTCTTTCTCTCCATCCTTCCCCTTGTTCTCTCGTTCTCGTTCTCTCCTCCCCACCTCTCCGTCACCCCCCTCTCTCCCTACCTGACACTCAAACTTGAGCTTCTGTTCCTTCTGGAAGGCCAGGGTGCTGGTGAGGACGGTGGACGTGTAGCAGAAACAGTGCTGGATCAGATGTTCGTCCACACCGGAGTACCTGCACACAGCACGGAGCCACATCACCACCACGTCTGCAGCGAGAACATCGAGGAACCTTCAAACGCACACGTGCGAGAGGGGCCGATTCCATGACTCCTCTTCATCACGTGGCTCTCCAGCGTCACACGCGCACCCCCCCACCCCACATCTCCGCACGTCATGGTTGCTGACGCACTGGCTCATTCACGCCCACCCTGGCCGCGCACACAATGAGGGTCATTTGGGTCTGAATGCGCAGAATTCACGTCACGCCCTGACTCGTTGGCACGCTGCCAAACAAGGAGTCTCTCCGCCCGCTTTCCGGGCCCTTCCAGAAATTCCAGAAGATTGTAGAAGAAAGGGACTCGGGGGTGCTGGCAGAGTGACGTGTCCTGCTGCTGTGCTCTTGGACACACTCCTGCTCTCTCTCTCTGCATTACACACACCCACCAGACATGCAGGAGATCTGAGACAGCTGGACCCCCCGTTAGTGTGTGCATTAGTGTGTTTGTGTGTGTTTGTGTGTGTGTGCATGTGTGGTAGTGTTACTGTGTGTGCATTAGTGTGTGTGTGTGTGTGTGTGTGTGTGTGTGTGTGTGTGTGTGTGTGTGTGTGTGTGCGTGCGCGTGTATGTTAGTGTTAGTGTGTGTGTAGGACAGAGGACGAGCAAACTAGAGCTTAGGCTCTGCCTTCTATTAAGCACAGCTACTGAAATGCAGGATTCACTCTGAAAGAGTGAGAGAGAGAGTGATAGAGAGAAAGAGAGAGAGAGAGAGTGATAGAGAGAGAGAGATAGAGAGAGAGAAAAAGTGAGAGAGAGAGAGAGAGAGAGAGAGAGAGAGAGAGAGAGAGAGAGAGAGAGAGAGAGAGAGAGAGAGAGAGGGTGTAAATGTTAGCAGGGTGACAGTTTGAGGGTTTCTGAATGCTGAAGCGCTCCACACAGTTGACCCTCCTCTCACGCCTTCCTGTCACCACGCGGCTGGCTTGTCGTTTCTTACGGATCTGCTGAAGGAGCTTAAACTCCAGGCAGTACGCCAGATGTATGCCCCCCACCCCCACCCCCTCTCCCCCACTGCCTGCCTCTCTCTGTCCTGATAATATACTCTGAATGGTAGTATTATTGGATGGAACACACGTGCGTACATGCATACACACAGAAAAGATAACCAATCTTCTCTGGTGTGGAATTCAGAACACATTTATATTAAATAAATTAGACCTAAAAATGCACCACACTGTCATTATGATAGACTTACTAGTAATCTGACCTTGATCTTGTGTGTGTGTGTGTGTGTGTGTGTGTGTGTGTGTGTGTGTGTGTGTGTGTGTGTGTGTGTGTGTGTGTGTGCAGGTGTTTGTGCTTCTCTAGAGATCCATTTGTTCTCTTATTTTGACTAGGCCTGAAGTACATCTCCAGCTGAGTGTAAAATAACACACACACACACACACATACACACACACACACACACACACACACACACAAAGACACACACACACACAAAGACACATACACACACACACACACACACACACACACACACACACACACACACACACACACACACACACAGACAAAGACACATACACACACACACACACACACACTGACAAAGACACAGACACACACACAAAGACACATACACACACACACACACAGACAAAGACACAGACACACACGGACAAAGACACACACACACACACACACACAGATCAGGGATGGTAGGTTATTCAGCGAGTTTTGTCTATTCTGTTGAAAAGAAAAATACTGCTATTCTGCAACATATATCACTGTGTTACCATAGCAATCACATTCATGCACACACACACACACACACACACACACACACACACACACACACACACACACACACACACACTCATGCCAAAACACATAGTGAACCCAGTAAATACACGTGGTCTTGTATTAGTGTATTTCTATCTCTGTCAGGTATTCACATTAACTTGTTAATGTAGCTGTGTTGTATGTACACCCACCCTGACCCCAACCACCCCACTCCTGACCCCAACCACCCCACTCCTGACCCCAACCACAGCTGACCCCGTGAAAATGAAGATATCTCCCACATAATTTTCTTGTTTTCATCTTGTAAAAAAAACTGAATAACAATCTTTGGCCAACATGATGCCCTATAATCCTGTACGTGTGTACCCTGCAGTAGTGTGTGTGCACCCACCCATCCACCTCACACACTCGCATCGCACACGCATGCACACACACGCACACACACGCACACACATTCTGTATCTGTATCTCACTTCTCTCTCCCATGTAAACTCATGCTTTTTCTCTTCCAGTATATTTTCTGAAAAACTCTGAGGTGTGCATTTTGTGACATCAACCACAATTGTTCTAAAATGACCTAAAAATGTGGTTAAACGTTACTGCTGAGACACTTGCGATACTAAAACTAAATACCTTAGCCTTAGTTATGCTCCGTGAACTCACAAACCACCTGACAGTAAGGACCGCCCCCTTGTAGAGATGTTTTCAGATTAGTAATGCAGCCAAACTTTGTAATTGCTAATTACATAGCCAGTCTTTCTTCTCCTCAGAGCATCTGGTTCACTCGTAGCTATCAGAACGTTAAAGATAGCTGAGCCAGAAGTGTTCCGGAAACATAGTCCGCCGTGAAGAGCTCGAGAGCCCAGTGTGATGTTGTCTGATGAAGGTTGGCATAAATGATGCAGACAGTGGAGGTGTGAGAGGAAACACACACACTTACTTCTGTCCTCCTATTTTGTTAAAGGTGCATGCTAGCGCCACCACCTGGCCGGTGGCCTGGCTGATCACGGGGACACACAGCATCGAGTGAGCCTCGAATCCCAGCATGCTGCTGAGCTGTCTCCTCTCCTCCTAAAAGAGAGAGACAGGGAGAGAGAGGGGAGAGAGAGAGATGGGGAGAGAGTGATGGAGGGAGGGAGAGAGAGTGAGTGTAAGAGAGAGAGATTTACAAACGTACAAAATAATTCCTATGCGCTATGCATTTATATCTTTCAAAACAAAACGCAGAGTCACAGTTGACGCAAACCCAGAAACTCCTGGATCTGATACCAGATTCCAAATGGATGAGTTTTTAATGCCAAACAGTGCCAAGCGGTTTTTATTCAAATTCATCACATAACGGGACAGTAACTTCAACAATGGTGCTGCCAACATCTGCCACTATAAGCGACAGAAGCTACAACATGCAGAAGCTACAACAGTGGTGAGGGGGATTTCTATCTTCTTGCATGCCTCCACCCAAGACGATTGGATACAGGCACCTGCAGGCACCTGCAGGCACCTGGGGGATGGTCTGGCTTGCCGGTGGATGTGCTGATGCCGGGGTTGGATGAGCCACGAGGGGTCGTGCTGATGCTGGCCCGCCTGAGGCCCACCGCCTGCCCCGAGGGGACTGAGGCTGCTTGGCAGGGAACAGGAGCCTTGACTGTTGCTGTGGAACTTTGGAACCACCCTGCAACCACGGACTTGTATTAACGGGCCGCCCAATGGAGGATGGGTTCCCTTTTGAGTCTTGGTCCTCCCGAGGTTTCTTCCTAATCCCCACCCTATAGGGAGTTTTTCCTCGCCACTGTCGCCTTTGGCTTGGTCATTAGGGATCTGGACCCATACGATTGTAAAGCGGCTTTGTGACAACGTGTGTTGTGAAAAGCGCTATATAAATAAATTTGACTTTGACTTTGATTTTCAGTTTGATATGGCTGTTCCGGGACCATGAAGACAAGTTCCAGTTTAACGGTCCCTACAACAATTAGATGCGTCATTTTTGAGACTTTGCGTACTTTTGCGACTTTGACGATTATTCAAGGTCCTTCTTGGTCCGTAAGGCACAGACGTCTAGGATCCGACGTCTTTGACTCCTGTTTACTGCCTCCCGTCGTTGAGGTTTTTTGCTTTCGTCATGTTCCAGCTCGTGCCACATCACGCTGATCCAAAACGTCCTTCCTGAGAGAGGCCTGCCGGGGCCGGCATCATCAGAGCTTTAGAACGGCCTGACCAAGCTGCTCTGGCTAACGGGACAGTGAAGAGTGGGATGAGGAGAGAGGACACGACCCGGGGAGAGAGGACACAACCCACGGAGCTCTGCGCTCAGGGACAGCACATGCAGGGACGGCTGCTTCAGCCTGACAACCCGTTGCCTGTCGGACAAGTATCCAGTTACACAACGTTGGTTTACCTTCATGCCCTGGAGTGTGTGTAACAGCAGAGCTAAGGTCCGTGGAGGAGACGTGTGCAAACGTTTCAGGAGCTTCCAGATATGGAGCACAGTGAATTGATAGGTTTAACGAGTCTTCAGCAGACATGCTGAGTCCCTTCAGGATGGGGTGTGTGATCCCAGGCGATGATGACGGACCATGCAGCAGGTCCAGGGAGATCCAGGATTTTCTTTGCTTGACCTTTCGATTGTAGTTTATTTGCGTGAACCTCTTGAACTCTTCCCCTGCAGTGGTGTGTGGACGGGTCTGATCTGCTTACGGAGACGAGGGTTTGGAAAGCACTGCACTCTTTCCAAGCCCAAAGACAAAACAAAAAGTG